>NW_005871159.1:2107166-2246380 GCF_000147115.1 Myotis lucifugus
CAGCCAACAAATATTTATGAACGTTATCATCTTCGATGCATTATTGAGACCTTTAGGAATTCAAAAATAACAATAAAAACAAACAAACATAGTAACAACAATAATAGTTGTATTGCATTTTATTTGGTACATTATTTCATTTAAAATTAAGTTTAATGACTGGAGAGGCAGGTTGGACTTTCAATCCATGGTTGTTTGACTTCAGTGAAGATATATTTTTACTACATCTTGTACCTCTTGAGGAATTTGCAGTTTTATGATTCCCATGACTCCCTTGATCATTCTCTAGAGTCTTGATAGAAACTGTATTTCTTCCTCTCTGCCAAGTACAGAGCTGGGTGGTGCTACTGTGATCCAGACCCATAGCTCTCTGAACACTATCAACATGCCTGCAATAAAAGAAAGAATAATAGCATTTCATCGCTCACCATATCTACTTATTGATCCAATCAATTAGACAAATGTTAACCTTTTTTGTATGTATATCATGAGTCTTAGGAATATTTAGAAAGGTTGGCAATATTAATTAGAAGCAAAGTTGTTGACTTAAGCAAATTCATTTTTCTAGCTAGATTTTCAGATGGTGACTGCTGATGACTGTAGCTATGACTCTTTTGCTTTTATTGGATGTTATATGGGAAAATATGTATAACTAATGTGGAAAAAATGCAACATTGATATAGATTATGTAACATTCTAAGAAGGAAGTGTTTTGGCAATATTACGTTGTTGAAAGTGACTTGGTTTCTAAGTTATTGGTATGCATGAGAAAGAAGGAAGAAAAGAGAAGGGAAATGAAGAGAGAGGAAATTCACTGCAAATAATTAACAAATCTACATTTCCAAAATTCTCTTAACCTTTCCAAATATTTTTACAGACAGAAATTTATTTTATTCTTAAAATGGCATGTGAGTTACCAAAATATAGGTATTGTTATCTTTAGAAGTAGATGGAAAGTTAGAAAATCATGGATTTGTTATTTATATAGAACTTTCTTTGAATCAGGACTCAAACAAGTAGTAATTTGGGACTTTGGACAATTTATTTAAGCTTCTTGGATTTTACTATTTCTTTTAATTTGTAAAATGTGGAATAAAAATCCCAACCATATAGGATAAAATGAGATAAAGAAAGCAAAAGTATCAGATAACATAGCAGGTGTTCAATAAATGCTAATTTTCTTACTTATCCAGTATCACCCAGCTGGGTGTGGGACTGATTATGCTTTAGGATTCTGCTTTTAAGCAGGCAAGTGAAGATATATTAAGGTAGGAAGAATCCTTTAGTCACAGATTACAGAGTATTCAAGCAAGAAGAGATATTTCCCAACACCCAATGAAGGCTTTCTATTTTGAAGAGTGAGCATAAGAAATAGTTAATGCATGAATGTATTTTTAAAAATAGTGTCACCCATATTCTTTGGTGGAACATATTACCTCTCCCCCCTCAACATTTATGTTTCAGTTTTAACTCTTTTTTATGTATTTTTTTTATTGATTTCAGAGAGGAAAAGAGAAGGAATGGAGAAAGAGAGAGAAATATCAATGATGAGAGAGAATCATTGATTGGCTGCCTCCTTCACACCCCCTATTGGGGATTGAGCCTGCATCCAGGCATGTGCCCTGACCAGAACTGAACCATGACCTGCTGGCTCATGGGTCAATGCCCAACCACTGAGCAACACTGGCCGGGCTTAACTATATTTTATTTTATTTTATTTTTAAACTAGTGGCCCAGTACAAGGATTCATGCACATTGAAAGAAAATTAATTAGAAGAAATATTTTAATATAGCTATTCGTCCTTTCTCCATAATAGAAATGTCAACCAAATTCACTATCGACAATGACAGATCAAAACACACACGTGCGATTGGCACCAGTGAGAGCTCTATATGTATTGCACCTGCTCGATCAACTTAGCCTTTTATATATATAGATAAACTTGCTTAATTAGAGCTGCTTTCTGATTTAGCTAAACTTTTTCCAGTCCAATAAAGCACCCCAACTTCTCTTTCAGGTAATTGTCAGCAACACAGCAGTCCATATCAACACAAAATATTATTGTAGATCATGCAGGGAGAACAAAGGGTAAAATATTTAACTGCAGCAGTGTTTGACTATATTCTGTGCAGTGAGAAAATCTGAAGTCATTTTCAAGGTCCACCATTTCTTCTTTTCAGTCAGGTCAAGTTTCTAAACTTCCTAAATCTCCATTTTCCAGCTAATGAAAAGAAAATAGGATTCTACCAAGTCTCCTATCTACCTACTCCAGGACTTCTATGAGGATCAAATGAGGTGAGGCATGGGAAAACGCTTCATAGACATTTGGTTAAAGTGTAAAATGTTTGCACCTGGCTATAAAGCAAGTCATGTTCCTGGGTTGAAGAAACTCCAAGGAGGCTAGTTGCTAGGGAGAGGAAGCTGGGCGGTGCCACGTGATGTCATTACCTGGCACCCACAGCAACCGTTTCCAGGCTGGGCTGGGCTGTGGACTGGGCTGTGGGCTGCATTATGCGCTATGGGGTCTCAGCAGTGTTGGCTGCAATTTGGTGGGCTGTCACTCTAGGGTGGTGGCGCAACCTGTGTCCCACTTGGGAGAAGCCGAGTGTTGCTTTGTGGGTGCCAGGTCCATGGTGGCGTTTCTTTGTAAATGGCCAGTGTGTGTCACAGCAGCTCCTGAGTTGAGCATCTGCCCCCTGGTAGTCAGTGCATGTCATAGCGACTGGTTGGACAGTCAGAGGGATACTTAGCATATTAGCCTTTTATATATATAGATTCTTTACTGTTGAAAGTATTATATATGTCTTTTTTCCCCCTATTGACCTCTTCCAGCTTAGTCTTAACTCTTTCTGAAAGTTCTTATTGGGCAGGGAGGTGTTCACCAGAAACTCCTTTGAGTGCCACGGCCCAAGAGCAGGTCACTGCTACAGGGCATCACAGCTCTTCAGTTCACGCTAGGAATCGCTTCAAGCAGACACAGAAAGGCAGTGCTAGGAAGACTCACAAATACTTTATTTTAAAATTCTTTTTTATCATTTCTCTCGAAAGATGAAAGAAGTTAAAAAAAACAAAACACAAAGAAAACAACCCAAACAAACACTGAACAAGAAACCACAATGTTTTTGTTTTCCCAAGGGTTGTTTTCCACAGAGAGAAGCGCTTCATGAAACTATAAGCACCTTTCATGGCATGATTCAGAAAAGAGCTGTGACCTCTACTCTTCACCACAATCCCAGTGCTCTTCCCAGGCACCTATCTAACTATTTGTGTGAGAGTTTTTAAAACTGTCCAGGGACTGAGAACATGAACACTGGCCCAGTCCTGGAAGTTGCAGGCACTGTTCTCTGACAAAGGCTCCTCCTCACTGCCTGCTCAGGCACAAGATCCCAAATGTATTTGACCATGACCCACTTATGCCACTTGCCAGTGATTAATAAATAGACTTGGGAGGAACTTATTAAGGAATGACAACAACATAGCAATTATCCAGAAACAAAATGACAAAGCTAAATTCTAACAGTAAGACTGATTTTTAAAATTATATTAAGGACTGTTGCAGTTGAACTCTATGTCTGCTCTAGATTTCATTGATGATTTGCTGGTAACAAACTGTTCTTCTCCTAAACTTTGTGCCCTTGCCATGAACAGAGGAGTCAAGTGATTAGCCAAGCAATCATTGGTAGTCAGGTGGTTTAAGCAGGGGCCTGTATGCAGGACTTCATGAACTCTGGTTACATGTTACTTCAAGGTTTTGAATAGCAAATTTTAATAGCCCTTAATAGCTTACTTAATAAGTTACTAATTAGCCTTGAACTGTATATAAAAATTAAAATCTATGAAGTTGAAGTATCAGCAAGAATTATTCAAGAATTCAAGTTTCAAAACTCAGATGATTTATCAGGACAACCATAGCAATGACACAGTGGGCCATAGATCACATTCAATAAAAATAACCATGTCAATATTAACCTTGAATATGTACATTAGCATGTGGCTATAGCAGGAGAGCAACAGACATTCTAACTTCTATCTTATTTGGACTTCTATTGCCTGAAGCTAATGATTTGTTTAATTCAAGGTAGATGTTTTCTTCATAAATGTACAATCAAGTTGGGAAAACCAGAATCTTTAAAAATACAATGCAATATAGAGTCTACAAGGGTTAGTATAGGACATGCTATACACATTTGTGAAGATAAATTAATATCTTTGAAGAGTCTAGAAAAAGAGCACAGGAGTTTTGGGAATCATATGAAAAAGAGGAGAGGTGGGAAAATCCGGGCAGTGTAAGGTCCGAGAAAAAACAAGAGTAGATAATTTCCTCATCAGAAGCTAAGGACAATGAAAAAAAGACCCTTCTGAGATTAAACGGTAGGGAATGGGAATTGAGGGTGAAGGGTGGGGGAGGACAAAGCCAAATTGCTGGAGGGTAAAAAAACAGCGGAGATGGTGGGATTGTAGACAACTGCATTCATGAGAAAAGCTAAGCAGTGTGGATGAGATTAGAAAAAGAATGACATACTTCACTAAGCCTTTATTGATGCTGTCCCCCCACATTAAACTTGACTTTCTCTAAATCCTTTTATACATAATGAAGCAATGTTTTCTTATTTTAGAAAAGCATTTCCAAGTTTTCCCAATCATAAGATTCACTGGACACTTATTCAAAATATAGATTCCATTGATACACCTCAATATAGTTGTATTGGAATATTCCGTGGCTAGACATGGAAATCTGTACTTTTATAAAAGAAACCCAGATACTTCTTCCCCACGGTTGGGAAACACAGTATGAATACATGACTTCATGTTATAAGGTTGTTTTTTCTGCTAATTAATTCACATTTTATGTTTCGTTTACCCAATAATTATATATTTCTTGTAGACGTCAATTGTGTCTTATTTATGTTTTTAATCTATAGGGCAACGATAATGTCATTTTAAAATTAAAGTATATTCATCATATTTATTCATCATATTAATTTGTCTGTAATAGAGGTTTTTTAGCATATTTCTGTCATTGGTTCCTTGTAAATTCAGTGTCATAAGAACTATGTTGCTTCCTGACAGCTTTACAAATTCTATGTGAAAATCTTCATATGAATTATGTGGGGGCCATTCTCAGAATGAACCAGAACAGGAGACCTTCAAAGTCAGAGGCTGAAACCATTTGCCAGTGAGTCAATCCCTGAATCTGCTTCAGGGAGAAAAAAAATGCCAAGTTTGGGAGTGTGCTTTCCCCATGTTATTCAGATGCACCTACTATATTGACCAACTGTCTTAGGCAAGTATTCAATCATGCACAGTCCTTTTCCTATTGTTTTGGTGTGTTTGTTCAGGTAGAGAAAAGCATTATTATTAGCACACATCACCTTGGAGAAAATTTAGAATGCTCTGTGCTCGCTTCAGTTTTCATTCACTCAGCACATATTTGTGGAGCAACTAGTTTGTTCCAGGCATATTTCTGGGCACTAGGGCTACAGCGGGAATAAAAGAGAAAACTTACTTGGAATGAATTAAAGAGACAAAGTACTTGTTCTATTGGGGCTCACATTCTACTGGGTGAGATAGACAATAGATAACCAAATATATAGTGCACTGAAGGAATAAAAAGCAAGGTAGGGAGGCAGAGTGAGCATGCAGGGTTATTTCAGATGAGTAGTTCAGGAATACCTCTGCCAGCAGATCCTGAGTGAGTGGGTTTGACAGCCATGAGGAATCCTGGGGAAGAGCAACCTGACAGAATCCATAGAAGTACAGTAGCTCCTCCCTTAACATTGTGGATAAGTTCTTATGGAAACTGTGACTTTAAATGAAACTATGTATAAAGAAATCATAGGCTTTTCCCATAGGCTAGTTGATGTAAACAAAAGTTAAGTGTCTATGGTATATTTCTGGTCATGAAAACATCGCAAAACTTCTAAAGAAAGAACCCAAACACTTCCAGTATTAAGCATTTAAATAATTGTGAGCTCTACATCTATTTAAGAAAAATAAAAACCACTAGAATCAGTATTTTCCCACCTGCTTATTCCAGTTTAGGGTCGTAGGTGACCAGAGCCTGTCCTGCAGCCGAGGGTGCCAGGAGGGACCCCACCCTGGACAGGACACCCTTCCATGGCAGGGCCACACACACACACACACACACACACACACACACACACACACACACCACACTCAGACTGGGACAATATAGACACCCAGTTTCATCTCATGAGCACACATATCTTTGGGATGTGGGAGGAAACTAGAGTCACCGGAGGAAAACCATGCAAACATGGGGAGGAAGTGCAAACTCACACAGACAGTGGTCCTGGCCAGGAATCTTTTTTTCTTCCTCATTGACGTTATAAGGAAACAATGTTGAACAAAATGATGTCATTCAAGGACTGGCTGTACAAATGAATTGGGCCAGGCGTGTGTTAGACCTGGAGAGCAGTGAGCAGTGTGGAGACAGGAGGGGGATAATGCCAGAAAGGCAATGGGGTGGGGAGAAAATATTAGGGATTTAAAAATAACAGATAAACTTTATATGGCAATTACTGTATTCTAAGTACTATTTGAAGAATTTTCTAGATATTAACTTATTTAATACTTGTAATGAAATAAGTTATTCTATGAGTGTGTGCTACTGTTATCCTGATTTTAATGAGGTGACAGAGAGAAGTTCATTTACTTGCTAAAGGATACACAGTTAAGTGTACACAGCCAGTAAATACTACAATTGCTGTACTCTTAACTATTCTTATGGCCTTGAAACAGACTGTATCTTATTTATCCTCCATTCCCCACCATATCTCTGCTTATAGAAATAAATTAGACATAATATATGTAAAGAAATAAGACACCTAGATGTTGTTTATGAACTCTCATCCTCCTGAGCACCTCTCACTCTTCCCAGAAAGGATTGGGGAGATCAAGGAAATTGGATTTTTGTGTTGTGTCCCAAGATCAAGTTTCAGGCTATGGAAATGTTATTTTCTTTCATTTTCCCACTTGTTTTCTATTTGATTATTGATCTAGGGTCCATGACCTAGGTGCTCTACAGACAGAATTTATGTATTGATTTAGCCTAAAAGACATGTAGCTTCAGCACATTGTTTCTGAGAGGGGGTTGTTATGGTAAACCAGGCATGCAGGCTTCACCTACAGCCATTCCTTTGATCCCTTTTGGGCTGATCCATGCTCCTGTCAGTCAGTGCTGTCAGTGCACATGGTAGATAGCATTTAGAGAAGCATCTACAAGGTCAGCTGCAATGAGCCTCTTATCCCATTAGGTTCCCACACTTTATATTTTCAGGGAGAAATTAGAACTTATGTGTGTGCATGTGCGTGTGAGTGTGTTTCTTATGTATTTGAATGTTGCTTAGAAAGAACCTGTCTGAAGCTTTTTCTTTAATGATAACTAGAATCCACTCCTTGGAATGAAAATCTGGGAAAGTTATTAAGAGGATTGGAGAGCACAGATTAGAAAAGGGTAGAAATGGTGACAAAGATCACACATTCTTCTATGACACATTTTACCAAGAAGACAGAGGAAAGAACTTGAAAGTCAAGGGTCAAAAAAGTCTGAAGGTAGAAAATAGAATAAAGGAGGGACATTTCTTTGTTCCTTAGTATTTATTGGGGGCAGGGAAAGAAGTGGAATTGAAATTGGGAGATTTGGCTTCTTGTCCTAATATTTTTCCCGACCAATTGTATGATCTTAGACAACTAATTTACTTGTGTGGGCTCACCACACCTATGACCATAGGCACATTACTTCATGTTTCTATGTCTCAGTTTCCTCATGTGTAAAAATGGTAAAAATAATAGCATCTACCTCAGATACTATTCTAATAGTGTACTTATAATCCTAATAGCATAGGGTTGTTGGAAGAATTAACTAGCCAATACATGTCAAATCTTAGCATAGAGTCTGATAAAGAGTAAACACTCAATAAACACTAGTTATTATTGTTATTGTTATTTTTATTATTACTAATTCCTGTCTTCTCCTCAACTCACATCTCAAAGTATTTTCTATCCATCATTCAAGGATCAATCCAAATATCAACTCATTTGGGAAAACATTTTTTATTCTTTCACATGGAAGTGATCTCTTTTTTAAAAATGTCCCCAATATTTATTTGTATCTCTTTTATGAAACAATTGTTTTCTCCCTAGCATTATAGTTAAGTTCTTATTGTGAACTTCTGTGGGACACTCTTCCCATTGAAGCACCAGAGAGACTTGTATTCCCTTTCTTTGAAACCACTGGGCTCAGTGACTGCCTGAGCCACAGAATATGTTGGAAGTGATCCATAATCCTGTGACAGGTTTTAGATTTGGGCCTTAGGAGACTGGTAGCTTCTTATCTCTGGAACACTTGTTCTGGGAAGCCAAACTCCATGTCGGAGGTCGTATCTTGTGGCCACAATGCTAGAGAGAGTACATAGACTCTGGTGTGACAGCCCTAGATGAACCCTACCTTCCAGCCATCCCTTCACAAACTCCAGATCTGTAGACACTCTGGCCCAACCACCAGCTAAATACCACCAAGAGACCTCTATTAACACCACACAGAACTAAGAATTGCCCAGCTGAGCCCTATCTGAATTCATAAGCACCAAAATTGTGAAATATAAGAAAATGGTTATTGTTTTAAGCAACTATATTTTGGGGGTTTTGTTATGCAGCTATGATTAACCATAACACTTTTCTCCTGGGGCTGTGAGTTTTTTAATGTCAAAAACTTTGTATATTTACTTTTATATAGTTACAGTAACCACCACTATGCCCAGGTACTTAAACAGGGCAGGATTTTTTTTCTAGAAGTTTCTCCAATTGCTCAAGTGTGTTTTTCTAAGAAAGGGGTTTTCAACCTTAGCTACACATTAGAAGCAGAGAGATTGTGAAATCCTGGTGTAGGACACAGACATCTGTGAAATAGAGTTATTCCTTTATAAAATGGGAAAAAAGCAGAGCAAAAGCAAATACTTCTTTATGTCTGAGAGATAAATGAGTAGATGGACTAAGCATTTACACTTGATCTCATGGAGGTATGGAACATTTCTTTTAAATTAGTGATTAGTGAAGACTCATTTTATTATGGACTGTATTGTAGTTCCCTTCATTTGAGGAGAAGATGGGGACTGCATTTCAATCTAGTAGATATACCAGTAAATCCATTATCTGTAGATGTTTATAAAACACTACTATTCATTTCACCCTATTCTGAGTGGAAATGGATGCTAGAGAAAATGTCTGAGATACTTATCCTGTTCTCAAGACAGTTATATTTTTGTCTTATAAATTATGTTAAGGATATAGAACTAACACACATGATTCAGTAAAAGTGATACTTGTTAGAATATGTTTGTTTTGCTAAATTATGTGATGGAAAGTATTGGTGGGGTTTGGAGGAAGGGAGATAAATGAAAGATAAAATGGTCAAAGAAGTAAATGATAGGCATAATTTGGCCAAGGTAAGGGAATGCCAGTCAAAGAGACAAAACACAGAGATAAAATGAGCTTAGCGTGTTTCTTTGTTTGAGGGCATCAGAGACCAGCCTGGACTGCAAGCATGTTGGGGAGGAGGGGGGAATGAGGATAGGAAGGTTTTATGGGAGAAACTATGAAAAAGATCTCAAAATTTTCAAGTCTTTAAAAAATTTACAATTCTAAGATTCAGAGCAATACATAAACCATTTAATTCCTGGTTATTTAAGCAAAGGTAACACTTTGCACGGGCAAACTAGGAATATCTTAACAGTTTTCAACTTCCTCTGCTCAAACCTTGACCTTTTCCCCCAAGGAGATGAATCTCCCACCTCTGTCCTGGCCTAACCAAGGGACAGATACAGAAAGTAATTTTCTTATTTGGGTAATTAGTTACAAGTCTATCAGAATATCTAAATGTAGAGCAAGCAAACAGCGTTCCCAAGACTCTGGGATCTTGAACACAGGATGATAACCCAGGTGTCCAGCATGTAGGAAGGGAAAGGATTCCTATCCCTGTGCAATCTCCCAGATACTAAGGGGAGAACTGGGAATCTGTTCCTCTTTAAATGCATGTTCCTCAAACCCCACTTTTCTGTGGCTCTTTTTTTAAATTAAAGAGCAATTGAGCTTCATACATCAATGATCTAACTGCTGTTGATCCCAGTATAAGCTTTTTACTCATACCTGTAAGCACATTTATGTATGTGTATTTGCTTGTGTTTACGTGCGGTTTGCTGAAGGTAGAGCAGAACAGAGAGGAGCTCTCCCGCTGTGGAGCTTGCATTCTATCAGAGGAATAAGATATTTAGCAATGACGTGTTTACTTATAAATTGGATAAGTGCTTTAGAAGGATATGCAGTTTTAACAAATTTTTCCAAAATGAAGAGAATTATCTGTTCACACCTACCCTAGAATCTTAGTCCTATACATGAGAGTTAATTTGTAAAAATGAATAAATGGGTGTTCTGATGTCATGCCTAAATCTCATACACAGGCTTGTGAACTGGTCTTTAAAGAGGAAACTGCTCACTGTGCAGAGGTAATGGGTGGTGACAATAACCAGGCTCCTTGGGGCCTTTGGTAAGCGATCATGTCATCTTCCTTGGGGACCAACTTCCATGTTGCGACAGGCAAGTTAATGAGCCCTTCACCTACTGGTGACTATTGGCACTTAATAAGGATAAAACAGAGCTAAAGTGCTTTCAGAAAGTGCCATCAACAAGGGTTAAAACAGAAAAGTTTCTAGTCAAATAAATTAATTAAAATTTTTAATTAACCAAAAAAAGCAATTTGGCTTTTATCTATCACAATATTTTGGTTCCATTTGGCTGAATCACTTTAAGGTGTTGGTCCTCTGGAGAATGTGGGTGGTAACTGAATAATTTCAGGATCAAGGAAAGATGAGCATTTATTTAGAATTAAAATTTAATGAATTTTTAAAGCCATACTTTTAATATAAAGAATTTGGAGGGTTTTACAAATATGATTCTTTGCCTATGAAATGAATACTCTGTTGACCTCAGGGCATTTGTTAAAATGACCAGGAATGATTCATCATTCAAGCTCTAGTTTTGAACATAGCCATGACTATCATCGCTAAAAACATTAAAGCCTTGCCCTTCCTTTATAACAGTATTATTTTATATCTTTACAGAGGCAATGCAGCCATTTGAGGAAAGGCTTTCATAAAATCACATCTAATAAATGGCAGAACTGGGGTGTGGGTGTACTGATGCCATATCCCATTCTTTTTTCCATTTTACTGCAACTAATTCTAACTCATCGGCAGCTGAGAGAGTGCCATTAATCTGACTATGTTTGTCCCAGGACTAGGGGATGGCCTACTCCCAAATTTGAGGCCATTTCATATTTTCTGACTCTAATCCATTTTCTTATTCCTTTAGTGGGTTTTAAAATTTGGATTGGACATGGCTCCCTTTCCTTCCTTTGGCTTCTCAAGGACAGAAAAGAGGGATGGAGCTGCCCTGCTGTGTCAGTGGTGAGGACCCTTATCACCAAGCCTTCATCTTCATCTTAGAATTTAGGAGCACAAATGGGAAACTTTCACAAGTTCACTTTATGACATTTTCTCCCTTTCAGGGATATAATTTTTAAAATGCCCCAACCAATTAATTCATTTTTTTTGAAGTAGCAGAAAATTCCCTTCTGGACTTATGTTCCATGTGCTGAGTTTGAGCCTGGAGCCCTGAGTTTTACTGCAGGAAATAGGGGGCTATAGTGAAAATGCTGACACAACCTCTACCATAGAGGTGCTAGCAGGCGCAGCTATAATAAATAATGTGGGAAATATGTTACATTTCAAGGCAATTACATGTTCAGCCATCTTTAGGATAGCTGGCCCATGAAGGGTAGGGATTAGGTTTCTGTGACAAGTGTAAAAGACCCATGACTCATGAATGCCGCAAGGTACGAATGAATTATAAGAGCTGAATGAGAGCCACGTAATTACCTATCATAGGTAAAAATATTCTGTTTATTTGCAGGAGAGAAAGATGGTAAAACCCAGCCAGGGCATTTCTGCCAGTTTGGGATTTGACCAACAAGGCTGGAGGTACTGAATGTTGGGCAATGCTCTATGAACTCAGCAGGCACTGCCATATGCACAAAGAAGCTGAGTTTTATTCTTGACCTTTCCTTCATCTAAATATATGTTCAGTGGACAGTAAAGTGATGACTTATGTTCCCAGAAGGATGAGGCTGTCTGTGCGCCTGCAGATAGTAAAGTGGCCAGGGGAACAACCCAGTGCTGCTTAGGCTGTATTCTCCATGGCATGCCCTGTCTTGTCTCTTGATTGCTACATTCATTCCTTCTTCTTTAGCTGAGCATAAGACAGTGGCTATTCAGGTGCCTCTTCCCAGGGGCTATTCACCTGTAGGTACGGGAAGTTTGCTTTCATTTCTCTTCCTCCTTAAGTGCCTTAAACAAATCTGGGGGTAATGAATTAGGCAGTGTGAGTTGCGGATTCTCCTCTCCTGTGTCTGGCTTTGGTTCCCTATAACAGTTTCTAATTCCCCAAACATGGTACTTGTACTTGGTGCACTGTGTTTCCACAGCCTGTTGACCAAACGCATCCTTCTCTAGATTGTAAGCTACCTGAGGAGAGAAACTGCATCTGTCTTTTTTGGCATTGTAGCCTGGCACATGGTGGATGCTCTGTAAACAAATTAATCAAATAAAGAAGTGCAGTCACTCCTCATGGGTTAAGACATTTCATATGTCCATTTATTCCACAAACAATATTTTGTTGATCCTATGTGCAGGCATTGGTTTAGTCATTTTGGTATAAGTGAATCACACACCTTGCCCTAGAGGGGCACTAATTTTAGTAGGGAGCTTAACCAAGTGAATAATCACAATATAGTCTAACAATGACTGTATAAAACAGTGGCATGGACCAGATAGAAAGTTAGCAAGAAGGAGGAGTGACCAGTTCAGCATATATCACTAATAACTAGACACTGATAATATTTGGCCTTGTATTATTAGTTATCAATATGTTTATTCACCTGTAGGTATAGGAGTTCGTTCTATTACCCCAAATAATCATCAACCATATCTTCTACATCTTTATAACATCTTGAATACCTAGCATAGAGCTTGCTACAGCTATTAGTAGATAGTTACTTAATAGGATGTTATGATGGGAGTAGAAAGACTGGAATATGACTTAAGTTAAATTACTTAGGCTTGAATATTAATCTTGCTACATACTGGCCTATGACCTTGAGGTCATGTTAAACCTTTCTAAACATTAATTTCTTTTCTATAAATGCTATGTATCCTACAGTTTTATTTTGAGAATTAACAAACCATAATTAACCAGATTTTATGTGCTTAGTAAGTGTTGCCTTTTTTGCTCTAAATAAATATTTGTCAGTTTATTGATGGTCATGAGATAAATTACATGCTGCACTAAAAATATAGACAGTTGGAAATTGTGGATGTGGTAATTTTCTTGAAATGGCTTAGTGTTCAGGGTATTTAGCTGTTTGATGGTACTCAGTTTAGGATGCATTGTGTAATGGAATAACATTTGTTTAGTTTCACTGCTGATAGGATTATGTGGGTAAGTCTCTTCATATCACTGTGTCTCCATCAGTTCACCTGTAATTATTTATCACAGTGGTTCTCAACCTGTGGGTCGAGACCCCTTTGGGGGTGGAATGACCCTTTCACAGGGATCACCTAAGACCATAGGAAAACACATATATAATTACATATTGTTTACAGTAGCAAAATTACAGTTATGAAGTAGCAACAAAAATAATTTTATGGTTGGGGGTCACCACAACATGAGGAACTGTATTAAAGGGTCACGGCATTAGGAAGGTTGAGAACCACTGATTTATCAGAACTCTCCATTCAACTCATAACTGGAAGAGCTACTAAAAGAGGCAGAAGAGCAGTAATAGTGAGAAGTAATTACCACCATTCATCACTTTACTTCCCTCATTTTGTTCTCCACATGTGGGGAAGTACAGATCATGTTAAGGCAAAGGAGAGAAAGATCTTATTTTACTGACCAAATTCTTTAAAATTTTTGATAGGATCTCAGTGGTGGTTTCCATATTCCTGATAGAAGAACTAGTGGGAACTGTGCATTGAGTGTGTCTGTGTGTGCTCACAAGTGCACAAGTGTAACTGACAGTAGCCAGACCTCAAGGGGAAAATAGGAAGTCCTAAGACCTTAACAGCAAATGATTTGCTCTACTCATCACCTGGGTCACACAGCTTCTGGGACTTTAACGTTCTGGACGATGTAGGCTGAAGCTGAACTGGCCGATCCCTCTGCAGCCGTGGGCAAACTATGGCCCGCGGGCTGGATCCAGCCCGTTTGAAATGAATAAAACTAAAAAAAAAAAGACCGTACCCTTTTATGTAATGATGTTTACTTTGAATTTATATTAGTTCACACAAACACTCTATCCATGCTTTTGTTCCGGCCCTCCGGTCCAGTTTAAGAACCCATTGTGGCCCTCGAGTCAAAAAGTTTGCCCACCCCTGCAGAGGGCCATTCATTCATTTTAAACTTGTTCACTCAGGGAAAGAATAAGAGAAAGTCTCGGGAATCCAGATTTATATTTTTATATTATAATTTTTAACATGGCTGAGTGCAGTATCCCACTTAGACAATCATTTGGTTAAATAATTGACAAGTATGTAGTTGCTTTGACTCGGAGATTTCCTGACGTGTACCACTTTTGATAACAGAGAACCTAGTGAATTAAATTATTTGAAACCGTCCTCTGCTGTCTGAGGTATGAGTAGATACCTTTATAAATACTGTATTTAATTTTGGCTTAATAAAAAATGTGCAAGTGAGCCACAGTATCTCAGAGAGGTTCTCTTTAAATATTTGCAAGACTGTATTAAGTAACATATTAAAGTACATGCATTATTGCTTATGTATACATTTTTCATTCCCCAACAAAGCCATGATTATTCAGGAGGTTTAAAATAACATGCACTAATTTATTATCACTGGTTGTAAAGACTTTAGAAGGGTGCACTGAACATTATGTTAGCATTGATGTGTCAATCTTTCAGTTAAAGGATGGCACGTCTGAATCCCAGAACAGCCTTAATTAACAGAAAATAATTAGCATCATTTCCCCAGCAGAGAATATGAGGGATTTTTTTCTTCCAACAGAATCCATTGATTGATAATTAAGGAGGAGTTAGTTGTAATAAAACTCCCAGTATTGCAATTTCTAATTGGCCTTTCAGGACATTTTACAGTTACAGTTACTTTGTTCCAGGCGTTTTCTGCCTTTTGAAGAGTTTTAATAAGAATCTTTCCTCTCCAAAGCTGAGGCTCTGCAGGTGACAGAGGAAAAGGACGTGGTGACACACAGGAGCACATTGGTGCCAGGTGGGCTGAGTGGCGGCTGGAAAGGTGTTCCTTCTCTTTTAAGTTTTTGTGGACACCATCTTTCCCTCCTTCAGGCTGACCTTGTTCCCGGGACATGCAAAGTCGGCCTGAGGGTCTGTCTCTGCAGGAAGTGCTCTGCAGCCTGGGACCCTTTCCTCCCTCGATCTGATGCCCAGGTCTCTGAGCTTCTCTTCTTCAAGCGCTTAAACAGATGCAGGCTTGATAAAACCTCCAGCCCAACACCTCCTTTTTGTTAATTTCCTCTTTCTATGTCTGCCCTTTTGTATGCAAAACACGGAGAGGCACAACTTTGATGTGCATATGTTGTAGAAAAATTGGAAACTATAGAAAATAAAAAGAAGAAAATAAAAATACATTCGACTGAATACACTTTAATATAACCACTGTAATTTTGGAGTGTTTCCTTCTGGTCATTTTTCTATGCATTTTTTTACATAATTGAGTTCACCTAAGTTTTTTTTGAAACATGCATTTCTAAAAATTTAATTTTCTTATCCTCAAAACCTGCAAATGTGTGCTGACTTTTTGACTGAACTGAAGTAGATGTTTGCTGTTATGATTTGCTTTTTGATGACTCATTTTACTGAGTGTAAGAATACTGCTTTCCTTTCATACAATATTCTTATATTTGTTTGTCTTCATTTGAGATGTAACAATAAAATTTGTCCTTACTTTTTATTAGTATAACATGTAATTTAGAAAAATAAATTAAGCAAATTAGATAAATAACTTGTAGGAAGAAGTATGATATTAATTTCATAATAAAAATTGGTAAATATTTGTTATTTGTTTTAGCTAAAAGCAGTTATGTGATGTAATGCAAAAAATGTACAAGCCATGGATCATTTTACTGACTTTTTAAAAGATAATAATCTTCTCATAGAAAGTAGCCCAAAAGAAATTTAAAAAATAAACTTTTGATAGACTATTTGAAGACATAGCCATTCATAAATATTCCCATCATTAAAAAAAAGATGTTCTGCCGAAACCGGTTTGGCTCAGTGGATAGAGCGACAGCCTGCAGACTGAAAGGTCCCAGGTTCGATTCCGGTCAAGGGCATGTACCTGGGTTGCGGGCACATCCCCAATAGGAGATGTGCAGGAGGCAGCTGATCCATGTTTTTCTCTCATCGATGTTTCTAGCTCTCTATCTCTCTCCCTTCCTCTCTGTAAAAAATCAATAAAATATATTTTAAAAAAAAAGATGTTCAATTTAAAGGAAAAAAGAAGAAAATAGGAATTGTAAAACTGGAATAAAAATGTGCTAAACAAATAAATGTAATAAAAATATGCACTTAAAATATTTGGTTATATTTACATTTCATTCTGTAAATGTTAACAAACCAATGGGAATTAGAAATAAATTAGAAGACTTCTGTATAATGGACTACAAGAATATAATAGATGCTGGGAAATCCATATATATAACTAAGTGATCAACCATACATCCATCCAACTGACCAACCGACTGACCAGCTGTACATATAAAGCACACTGACAATTTAAAAATAAACGTTGACTCACATATGCAAGATACATATAAAGCTCTTGCTGGTGCCAATCACACGTGTGTGTTTCAATGTCATTGTCAATTGTGAATTTGGTTGACAATTCTATAATAGAGAAAGGACGAATAGCAATATTAAAATATTTCTTCTAATTAATTTCCTTTCAATATGCATGAATCCGTGCACCAGGCCACTATTGTTAAATGAAAATAAATTGGAAGATTTCTGTATAATGGACTACACAAATACAATTGGTAGTCAATATTTTCATTTGACTAATTTTGTAAGAAAGTAGAGTTCAATAGACTATTGACTAGAATATACTTGAGACACAAAATATCACTAAAAATTAAAAAATTTCCACTAAATTAAAGATGTATATTTCTATTAAGTCACATTCACTTCTTTCAATTCCTCTCACATGAGTATTGAGGTCTCTTTTCTTCCACACATAATAAATAGTTGACTGCATCTCTGGAAGTACACAAAGTAGGTCAGAGGGACATGGTTTGATTTGGGGAGTTTTGGAGGGCTGGTATTAGCCACTGCCCTCCAAGGTCATCGAGATATGTCAATAATCTCCCTTTTATAATACTAGCTTTGGATTGAACAGTTTCTGCTGATCTACAGGATGAATTACAAAAATATATCCTTATGTAATATAATGAATTTACTGATCATAATTAAATATCAACCAATTTCATTTTAGAGAGGACACCAATCCTCAAATATTAGATCATTATAAAGTCATTTATATTTACTTATATTTTGTGGGCCTCAGCTAACTCCCTATCTTAGTTGTCTAGAGTTTTTCTAAATTAAAACTTGAGTTGATTTAGCCATTAAGATTAAGAAGAAATAAATGATTTTTAAAGTACAAAATAAATTATAAAGTTCCTCTATTATAACATTGGTATATACTAATATCACATTTAAGATATTCTTTAAAAATACTTGTACAATGTGTAAATACACACACGGACAACCCATTACAAAACTCTATACAGTGTTCCATGATGTAAGTACAAGCCACCCAATGAAAGTTGGCCAATTTATACAACCCTTGTATCAAGATTGAAAAATTATTATACTGTAACCTTTTTTAGCCATGAATGATAGACACTACCATCTTGAATTCTGAATCATCTACAACATGTGTTGTTTATTCTCCTGTGTCTTCCTTTCTTTTTGCCTCTTTTGGACCCATAACGGTTGACAAAATTTTGCATGTGACAGTTCCTGACATTCCATATATTTGTTAGGGTTAGGTTCTACAGTATTAGGAAACCCCAAATTACAGTGGTTTAAGTAAGACAGGATGTAATTTTTTTTTCATGTGAAATTCAGAGACTTGAGCTCTGTCCACATCACTACTCTGTCTTCCCTAAAATGTGGTTTTCATCCTGCTGGCCCAAGATGATGGCATCTTTATTCTAGAAAGCAGGATGGGTAAAAGAATGAAGAAGTGGCAAACAATGAGCACAAATTACTTCTGAAAAGAAAATTTATTCCTTGGAGCTACCAAAGACATTTCTGTTTATTTCCCATTAAACAAAACTTAGTCCCAAAGCCTCATGAAGCTGCAAGGGAGTCTGGGAAAATGTAACTCATTATTCTAGGAGGCCATGTACCCAGATAAAAGTCTCAGGTACTGGGGGGAAAAAGACACTGGGGCAACCTAGTTGTGCATGAACATATGACTAGTATAGTGAATGGGTAAGAAACATATCAGCAATGAACAGGACAGGTAAGGGAATGAAGCTATTGAAGAATGTGGTTTCACTTTAGCCTGATGACATAGGCAGTTCTGCAGCAAAAGTTGATCACAAATCTGTCCCACCCAAGACAAGGAAAGGGGCCTTTGGAATTCTATTGTAGTCATTCAATAGTCATGGGCCACATTTTTTCTCTCTCTCAATAACGAATTGATTAGCTTCCCCACATTTGGTGATTCTGTAGGGGAGCAGAGCCAGAAAGATTGGGAGGGGAGAGTGTAGACAGGTGGGGGTATTTTGTTCTTTAGAATTATAGATAAATATATATGTGTGTGTATATATATATATATATATATATATATATATATATATATACATATATATATATATATGTATATATTAGAGGCCCGATGCACGAAATTCGCTGCCTTGGCCCATCGCAGCACCGGCTTCATCTGGGAAGGTCGTCCAGAAGGATGTTTGGAAGGTCATTCAGCTGTCCAGTCTAATTAACATATTATGCTTTTATTGTTATATATATATGCATACATATGTACATATATTTATAAACTATATGTTTATAATTATGGTAATAGGAATTTGAGATCACTAATTTAGTAAGTTATTTGATTATACTAGTATAATTTAGACAAAAAAAAATCTCTTTACCATAGCATCTTCATACACTTACCTTGAGTATAAACAAATGAACAGTCTGCCATAAGAGTTCTAGGAACTGCTGGCAAGAAGATTCTGAAACAACTGATGATCTCTTGGGGAAAATAAATATACTTGGGTATATGGAGTGTTTGTATCTTTCTTTTTTCTATTTCCTTTGTGTTTGTTTGTTTGCCTTATCTTTGATGCACACATAAAAGGAAGAGCTCAAATAGATTATAACTGTTAGAATTTTTTTCCTTAAGACAAAATAAAACTCTTGTCCATAAGGCCATCAAAAATCAGTGGGAACATTTGGTGCAATCAATCTATTACAAACCAATTTTATAGCTATATAATGAGATCTAATTGCTGCTTTATTAGTCTGGATAATATTAAAAGTGTCAGTAATTGCTTTGCATTTAAGTTGGTTTTCCAATTTAAATTGCATGTCCAATACATTACCATTAACTTATGTACTTCTTGTATTTAATAGATTTTTCCCTTCCTAGTCCACATTTATAGAATTTCATTTACCTAACTAGTTGAAATGGGAAAAGGAGAGACATGAGGATAAATGAGAATATTACACAGTGAAATGCTTGTATTTCTGGAATGCTGCAATATATCTTTCATACTGTAAACCTGAATGGTTTTGGATAGTCTGAGATACCTATCTGACTCATTGTCTCCACTGTATGCTAAAGAAAAACAGAGCAAAGGTACTCTTTTATCATGGGGTATACAGAATGCTATTAATTGTTGAAATAAAAAGATTAGCCATTTCCAATTCCTTTTATTTAATCACATTAATTAATAGATCAAGGTAATACTTAATGAAGTAACTCAGTGATTTGTTATTGGAGGCAATCAGGCAGATAAAAGGGAATCATATAGATCATTTATATAGTTATTTTAGATTGCCGAGGAAATACAGGCCATGCTCCAAGTATTAATCATCAAATCCTATAACTATAACCTCTTTAAAAAATCTTTATTTTCTAAAAATGGCATATATTCAATTTTTGTTAGTCAATACCACCTTGAGATAACTTAAATAAACTCTCCATGAACGTCAGCAGAAGCCTAATATTAATAGTGAGAAAAATTCTGTGTTTCTTAAACCTGAATTTTCACATCAAGGACTGTGGGTCAAAAAAAAAAATCATACAAAGGACAAAGAACACAGCAGTCTCCTATGAGTTGTAAGTTTGGAGCTTCTGTGCTATCCCATTTCTTCTCCACCACAAGGTCAATTCCATCCCCCAGAACCTTTGTCTCTCACTCTACCATCCTTACTCTTCAAGGTCACTTCATTTGCCTCCTACAGTTCTTCTTGTAGATCCTTTTGCTTCTACATGAAGCCAGAATGCCCCATTTGACACACTAATTCAGCCATGTTATTTCTGGTGTTAATTTACTTCAGGGTCTGCACATTTCTCTCAGAGTGAGACCAAAATACGTAAATGAGACTTTATCTAGAAATAGGGTTTTTGAAGATGTAATCAAGTGAGGATGAGGTCAAAACAAATTAGGATGGGCCCTAAATCCCATGACTGGTGTCCTTAGAAGAAGAAGGAAATTTAAACAAGAGACACAGGGAGAATGACATGAGATGACAGAAGCAGAGATTGGAGTTATGCTGCCACAAACTAAGGGATGCCGGATGCCAAGAATCATGGGCAACTAACCAGAAACCAGTAGAGAAGTATTGCTATGAACTAAATGTGTCCACCAATTAATACATTGTAGTCTGAATCCCCAATGTGACTGTATTGGGAAAGAGAGCCTTAAGAAGGTAATTAAGGCCAAATGAGATGATTAGGGCAGGGCTCTAATTTGATAAGACTCTCTCTCTCTCTCAACATTAATACAAAGAGGTCATGTAGTGATACAGCTAGAAGGTGGCTGTCTACAAACCAGGAAGAGCAGCCTTAGTGGAAATCAGCCCTGCTGGCATCTTGATCTTGGACTTCCAGCTTCCAGACTGTAAGAAAGGCCACTGTTGATAAGGACACCCAGTCTGTGTATTTTGTTATGGCAGTCCAAGCTGACTCATACAGGCATAGAAATGGCTCATCGTCTGAGCCTCCAACTAGGACTCTATTATGCTGACACCTTGATTTTGGACTTCTGGCCTCTAGAACTGTGAGAATAAATTTCTATTGTTTCAAGCCACCAAGTTTGTGGTAATTTTTTACAGCAGCCTTAGGAAAGGAATACATTCTCCAAGCCTCTCCTATTTTTCTATCTGCCTCTGCCCCCCTTTCCTTAGTTAATGTTCCACACCCTTCAATTTTCTGCTCAGTTCTTTATTTTATTTTTTAACTTATTGATTTGAGAGAGAGACAGAGATCAATGTGTTGTTCCACTTATTTATACATTCCTTGGTTGTGACTTGTATGTGTCCTGACCAGGGATTAAAACCCCTAGCCTTAGTGTATTGGGATGACACTCTAACCAAGTGAGCTACCTGGCCATGCCCCTCTGCTTACTTTTTTAGAGAAGCATTTTCAGGTTTCCCACATAAATCAGATATAGCTTTCACATAATTAATGAAGCAAAAATTACAAAGGAATATGTATATATGCATTTATTTATTTATGTTTATTTGGGAGACTATTTTACTTATATATGTCTCAAGAAATGGGTTTTAAAGTCTCAAAGGTAAACAGCAACCTTTCCTGTTTAGTTCATCATTTTATCCCCCAACATTTGGTGAATGAATTAAATGGGGGGTGAGGGAAAGAATAGCTTTGGATGATTTTAGAAGAACCAGAATGTATCAATAGTTAACCTCTCGTTAATTGTTACATATATTTGAGCAAGTCACTACATCTCTCTAGGAATTTTTTCCCTCACTTGTGAAGTAGGCAAGTGAATTAGATTATTTTCTGAGGCCCAATTCTAACAGTCTGTGGAGCTGTGATTTCTTCTGTTGAAAATTCTTTCTGAGACACTGGTTGCAAATACATGTTCAAGCTCATGTGCCTGTGAAAAATAGGTCAGATTCAAGACCAAATTTTACAGTCAGTATTGATGTACCATTTATTGTGACTTGAAAGTGGTGGACATTGAAAAAATGACTGTTGACAGTTATATTCCAGAAGCCTCACACTGTGCCTGGTAATTTTAGGTACTCAATAATGTCTGTTGACGTAATTAATTAAGGCAGGGACTAAATTTATGTGTGGAATGGAGACTTTTTACATTGCAACACCAAGATATACTCAAATTGTAGCATCATTGTTCTCTGTTACCCCAAATAGTGGTGACTGAAACCAATATGAGAGTTTAGAAGATCAATATTTTTCATTTTTTTCTTATTCTGGTCTTCTAAATGCCTTTATCATTGAAAAAAAAAGCCCCAGAAAAGAATCAAGGAAGGTTAAAACTTAAAATCAGACATCCAAGATAATTAGATTCATTCTATTTCAACTCCATCATCAGCTGGGTCCTTGGAGTCTGTCAATGGGGGAAATCTGGGAAGAAAATGGAGATTTTCAAAAAGTTACTTGGCTTCATGCAGGATTTTGAAAGCAACCACTATGGGGCTTTTCTTCTTTTTTCCCCTGTCTGGTCTGATCCTGAGTCTCCATCCAACATGCTGTGATGCTAGTAATTTGTTAAATATCGTGCAGATCCTCAGCTCCAAGTGAGGCTTTATATCTTGCACATGTTGGGCAGTAATTGGGGATTTGTATTTTCCACGGGGAAATTTATCTGAGTAGTAAGGTTTGTTTCTCTTTTATGAAAGGATTGCTTTTTTTTTTCTTGGATGGGCTGTTGTGATTTCTGATTGGATTTTTTTAAGGGATGACCTGTGCCACCCCAGTATGGTGATTATGATTTCTAATGCTGATAATTTATTGCCTTGGGCAAGGGATGCCAGGAGCCCACCTTCTACAAAGGAGTATTTCAGGCACCACTAAGAAAGTGAAGTGTTGGCTATTATGTACTCCCCAATTAACGGAAATAAATTAACTGGTCTCCTTTGTAACGTTTATTATAGAAAAAAATAAATACTTAGTCCTGCCAGTGTGGCTCAGCAGTTGAGCATTGACCCAGGAACCAAGAGGTTGCCAGTTTGATTCCTGGTTAGGGTACATGCTCAGGTTGTGGGCTTGATCCCCAGTGTGGGGCATGCAGGAGGCAGCTGATAATGATGTTCCTCTCTCATCGATGTTTCTATTTCTCTATCCCTCTCCCTCCCCCTCTCTCTAAAACAAACAAACAAACAAACAAATAAATAAATATTTCCTTAATGGTCATTTTTCTTGCTAGAATTTGTTAAGTTCCTTGAGAGGGCCAACACTTGTTAAGAATGCCATATATGTCCAAATTCTTGGAGAGAAAAGAATTCTATATTTTTTTCTTGGTGCAAATGTAGGCCTCCTTGCCTGGGCTGTGGAAGGTTCTCAAAGAAGGAAGTTCTAGCCCCCAAAGTGAAGTCAGAGGCAAAGGCTAATGTGTAGGTTGATGCCACGGAATAGGACTGAAATACAGAATAAGGGTGGAATGAGGGAAGAAAGGAAAGCTAATATAAGGATGCATTGTTGAGTTGACCAATGCTGTGGATGTCTGGTGCTCATTGTCCTGGGACCTTCTCAGAAGTAATATAGAAGGCACGTCACATTTATCAGCCAGGTTCAATAAGAAACGCATTCATTACCTGCCATGCTCTGTTGGTGGACGGTTACCCCAACTTTAAATGCCCTATAGTGTAGAACTGTGCCTGTGCAAATACCAAGCAGTGCCCAAGGTGATGTCCCAGGAACACTGGGACAGTAATGAGTGTCACATTGTTTATGTGAGATTCAGGCACTCACTGTCAGAGTGCATCTAGAATTTTGTGCAAAACCGTTGACTTGTTAGGACTGAATGCAAAGGTGAGTCTGAGAGGATGTGAGGTGGTGCAAAAAATCTTGCCTAATGCCAATAGTCACTCCTTTCATCTAGACGAGTGTCATGTCAACATAGAGGCTAACCCACATACAACCTGTGAGTTAAATAGTTCTCACATCTGTGTGATACACACTGGGCTAGCTTACTTCTATTCAACATAATAAGCAGCAAAGGATTAATTTAATAGCATATTATCGTTTGCTAGGATGTTCTTGTTCATCAGCACGGGACTGGAATTTCTTAGTTACAGAACTTCCATGAATTCGGAAAGATGGTGCTTACTATCATGGTGATAAATACTTAACAACCAGCTCCCCACGGAAAAAATAAAGCCTTGGTTGATAGTGTTGCTAATTTCCATATTATAAATACTTTCACCATAGCCAGTTTCAAGCAACCAATGTGATGTAACTTAATGACAATTTGGGAAGAGATGTACACAATCTAATCTTGACAGTTACTATTAAGTCAACTCCAGTGTACCATTGAGTGTTCCATGGCTACACAGTTAGAGCAGGAGGTTCTATGGCAAAGTGGTTAAGATCATAAGATTTAATACCTGACTCTATTACCTGCACAACTTTAGCAAATTTTCTCTCCTCTCTATGCCTCAATTTTCCTTCTCTAAGATGAACATAACAAAATTACCATCTCATAAGATTACTATGCAGATTGAGATTATCCATGCAAAGCGTTATCCTTTTACTCCTTGGTAACTAGAACAATGTAAGTGCAGGAATGTAGGCCACATGGTGGAAAAAGAGTGAAGCATTAATGAGTTGGGAAATAACAAAGAGAGCTTAAATAAAATGTTGTACTTTAAAATGACAAAAATAACAGAATAGATTTGAAATGTTGCAATTCTACTCTTGCATTCCACTTGCACTAGGCATAACGTAAAATCAAGAGCTCTTTCTATAAAGGAATCCTTATATAGAAAAGGGGTGAAGAAAACTTTTACTCGGTTTATAGAAATATTAATAGTAGAGACTATACTGTAATCAAACAAAATAGAATTTCTTTATGGGTCATCTTCTGAAGACTTGGATATTATTTTGTTCTGAGAAAATTTTGTAAGGCTCTTATGGACCTGTCAGCAGTATTTTTTATCCAGAAAACAATAGAATAAATAAAGAGATCGACCAAAGGACTTGTATGCATGCATATAAGCATAAGCGATGGATGTGGACAACAGGGGGTGAGGGTGAGGGCAGGATTGGGGGGATGAGAGGACATTGGGGCGATAAGGACACATTTGTAATATCTTAATCAGTAAAGGGAAAATAAATTTTAAAAAGAAAGCAAAAATTAAGCTAATTTAATAGGAAACTATTTAATGGGCATATTTGCATTTAAACTGTGAACACACTGATTTTTAAAAATATATACTTTTATTGATTTCAGAAGAGAGAGAGAGAGAGAGAGAGAGAGAGAGAGAGAGAGAGAGATCAATGATGAGAGATAATCATTGATCAGCTGCCTCCTGCATGGCCCACACTAGGGATGGAGCCCATAAGCCGGGCATGTGCCCTGAATGGGAATTCAACCATACTCCTGGTTCATAGATTGATGCTCAACCACTGAGCCATGCCGGCCAGGCAGCACACAAATTTTACCGTATATATTCATCAGTAATTTTACAAAATCCTTAATACAGATAATACTTCCTTCTAGTAATAAAGAGGTATTCAGTTGTTTTACTTTATGAACTTGGATTAATTCAATTATATTTTCTTCAAAGTTCCCTTTATAGGGGTTTCTCTTTAATTGAGAATTGCCTCACAACTCATAATTTACCCTTAATTAGGACAAATTGGTAAGGTTTTATTATGTGATATGACAAAGAAAGGTGGTTCATAGAGTCTATATTTTTTTTAACTGAGCAATCCCCACTTCCTCTAAAAAGAGATTCAAAAATTATTTTAGACCTAACAACCTCATTCTCCCCGTCATACAGGCTTGGAGCTTTGATTCCATCTTTGGTTTTTTTCTCACTTCTACAGTTAATCTTAAGTATTACTTGCCTCATAATCTTATTGTGAGTACTGTGTGGATTTAAAACAGTATTAGACACATTTTAAGCTAGCCTGCTCTATCTATCTATCTATCTATCTATCTATCTATCATCCATCCATCTCCATTATTATAATAGGCACCATGATAAAGCTTCTTGCATGCAGTTTTCTACTTGAACTTTGACTGAGTTCCAGCCCTTTCTGCTCAGTCTAGAGTACTGCATGAACCTTACAATTGTATGGCTGGCCACAATTCCTCTCTTCTCCAGGCTGAGAGAGAAAGATAAGATTTCAATGTCTTACAGTTTCCCCAAACTGACATTTTGGCCCATCTCCCATGATATAACTTGTCAAAAATTTCCAAAGATCATTACCTTCAGCTTTTGCAATTTTTTCTCTGTTTTAACATGATACTTTAAAAACAGGCTAGAGGAAATGTACAGATTAACCGGAGAGGGAGAAACGTAAGGACTAAAGAAACAATAAAGAACATGGCATTTTTATCCCCCCAAATGCACTGGCTGAATAGCTGCGAAATATCTAGGGGAATCGAATATCTTTCAGAACCAATTTCTTTTGATTGCTCTTTCTTCAAGACACAGGGCATGATACCCACTAGGGTAAAAAAAAAAGTGCAATGATTGGAGCAAGTGTCTGAGAGTCCCAATGCTGGCTTCTCTTGCCTCGTCTGCTCCAAATGCAGAGAGAGAGACTGAGATAATGAGTTGTCATCAAGTAACAAGACCTTATTTTAAACAAAATTGATACAGACTCATAGATACAGAGAGAGAACTAGTGGTTGCCAGGGGAGGAGAGTTGGAGCACTGGGTTAAAGAGGTAAAGGACTAAGAAGCACAAATGGGTAATTACAAAATAGGCACAGGGAAGTAAGTAAAGCATAGGAAATATAGACAATAGTATTGTCATAACTTTGTATGGTGTCAGTTGAGGTGTTGGAAATATCAAGGACACTATGTAAAGTATACGATCGTCTAATCATGAAATTGTACACCAGAAACCAATACATAATAAATTTAAAGACCTTGTTTTTATCCAATAATCAAGTGCAAGCTTATTTAGTCCTTTTACTTATTCAAAAATGAGGACTTAGCAAAGATCCAAATACAATGTCTAATTTGAAAAAAAAAGAGTATTGCTTTGAGTCAATCTTCAACTGGCAGCAGTACATTCCAATATTTTGAAGTGATGTGGATTTCAAAATTGGTAGCAAGTAAAGAAATGAGCCCCAAAATCATGACCTTGCAATCAGTAACTAAACCATCTGATATTTCAATTTTTCAAGGTTGTTTCCATTTTTAAAAGGAACTGGGGGGCCAATTCCCCCAGTGTAGATTATTACACATTCTGAAAAAATTATCTTGAACATGTCTCATCTCAAGGCAGGCTGAGAAATTTAGTAAATGCACTTAAATGTTTAGAAATTCTTAAATAGAGTGAAAATATGTTATAAAGGCATTAATGCTCAACCATATGCATTCAAAAAAATTGTGAAGCTAACAGCATTACTTAGATTCCTGAGAATTTAGGTATTGAAATAAGGTTTATTTATTTCTAAGGGGAAAAGCAACGTTTCTATTACGCAGTGTATGGGAGAGCGGTTTCTGTTTGGTAGCAGGCACTTGACATTTGGTTCGTCCCAGTTTCTGCTCCCGAGTAAAACCATATTGAGTAAGTTGACCCTCTTACCTTAAAGGTTACTGTTGCTTAACACATTGCAGATTTTTAACCTGGGGCCACAGCACGAGCTGGAGGAAGGATTTCAAAACCTGTGCCCAACAACACAATCAGCTCCATTATGTGACTTGTTTCATGTTACATCCATGCTTTATTGAGTCCTGCTTCTGACACATTTGTTTTAAAGGGATTTGTGTGCTTGCTTGCTGCTTCCCCCCAAGAGGAGATACAGGTTTCTGGAAAATAGTTGTTGTTATTGGTGTGTTTTTTTTTTTTACTCTCTGAAGCATAGATCAATTTGGAGAAGTTTATTTCCTGAGCACCAACATAGTGTTAACTTTGAATTACTGAAGGCCAATTAGAATTCAGAATATTTAGAAATTCAGAGCCCTGCTGAGTGATTCCCTCTGTAGGAAACGCTGAGAGGCTGTGGGAGGAAGATTGAACTGGTGAAATTGACAAAAAGTGCTTTGTTCATAACTCTATGCAAGAAATGTTAGCATTATATCACCTTACCTACTTATATGCCTGTCTTCCCCATCTGACTATGCGCTCCTTGACAGCAAAACCAATTTAGTACTCATCTCTGTATCCTCTTCACTCACCTGGTGCTCAATAAATGTGTGAGTGGATAAATGAAATTTAAATGATTTCACCTTCCCCTTTGAACTCTCAGGAGCACAACAGCACACATCTTTGTGGAAGTAACATTCCTGTTTAATACCCTCTACTCCAATGATTTATAGCAGGAATAGTATCACTAAGCAAGATACTCTCCTATAAGCATTAACAAGTGATTCTCAAACCCTTGAATACATAAAGAGGTACAGAGGCCAAAGCCCATAGTGCTATAAGAACAGGTATGTGGCCTCCCAAAAAATTCTAACATTTTCTTGCCAAGGATGTAAAGTAGGACCAACATGAGACACCCCTGGTACTCTTCTAATGTAAGAGATGAACTGGGGCCACTAGGGTGCCAGGAACTTACTTGAGGAGTAACTCTTCACGTATTCATTCATTGAAGAGACACATATTGGGTACTGGGCATTGTATTAGGTACTGGAGAAGACACAAACACTAATAAAGGTGTGGCCTCTTCCCTCAAGATGTTCACATATGTTTAGTGCTAAACATATTCTTTGGTTTCACCACTGTTATACAAATAGATATTAGTTAATAATATTATTAACTCATTGGGCATGAAAAGTGATGTGCATTGAGTTTGCATCAAGTCATAGAGCATTTGATGTTCAGTGCCTAAGATGCATTTGACACTGTAGGTGTAAAAGTGAAGGTGTGATATCTGCATTCAAGGACTCACATTACAGTGGTATTATCAGAGTAAAAGAGCCAACTGAAGGTCTACCAAATACTAACATGGAAAGTGGTTGGAGCAGAGAGGCCATCAAGAGAAGTCAACAATACAATTGAGTCTTCCCCAAACACTGTGTGCCTAGTACTTTGGCTCAGTATAGTTCCTAAATAAAGGGGAAACTTAATTTTGTTCAAAAGAAGTTTTATGTGGGCAAAGAAAAATATTCTGACTCCACCAGTCACTGGCTATATTCTCTTGGATAAACTCCATCTCTCCGATTTTCACATGAGCTAAAGGAGCTCTAAGGCATTTTGGAATTGTAATGATAAACCAATATACAGGCACCCATCATAAAATGACTCTGGCACCATGAGAACAGTATGGAATAAAATTCTAAAGTGAGGCTCAGTTTCCAGGTTGAAGCCCTGACTCAGAATCTCAGAGGGCATTCATGATGAAAATTAGCCAAGTGGATCTATCTATTATCTATCTATTATCTATCTATCATCTATCTATCTATAATTTATCTGTCATCTATCTATGGAGATGTCACTAGGATCTCTGTTGTTCGCCCACATCAATTAAATTACTTGAAGTCCACAGCAAGTGATTAAATGCCCATTAAAGTCCTCACCTGTTAGAGAATAAACATGAACCAAAGAACTCTGAAAACATTCGACATCCCCCCTGCTTGGCTGGTCCTGTGTGTGTGTGTGTGTGTGTGTGTGTGCACGCGTGTGTGTGCTCCTTGCTTCCTAGTTTCTTCCTTCAGAGCACAAGAGATTAAATTAGTCAACTTTGTGATGCTCAATTTCCCCAAAGGAAGCTTCAATCCTAATATACTGCTGCCCCGCACTCCTGCTATTCAGTCGTTACGTGAAGGCATTCTGACCAATTTGCATATTGCCCTGTTATAAATATATATATATTGCAGTGCCTTTGTTCCTATTACATTGCTTTCAAGATATATTACCTGGGATTCTGCCTTGGTGGAGGATGGCTTGAGAGCACAGTCCCTTTGTTTCTGATTCAAATGAGTGATGCAACACTGCTTTTATTGACCTTCCTTATCTGGTTACTTTCACATCTGGCTACAAACACGTTTCTTCAGCATAGTTTGACTTTCATGGTGAGCTAAGGTTGGCTGTTCACCTGTGAAGTATAAAATAGTGTTGATGGGTCCGCTAATCAGCTAATCAGGATGGGGGTCACTCAGAACTTTGTATTTATTTTTTAAATCCTTAGCTTTTCTTCTCTAATGTAAGCAGAAAGGATATTTAGTGGGAGGACAATGAGTAGCGCTTAGACTAGAAGGGAAGACTGGCTAAGAGATTCAGAAAGTGAACACAGCTGAGGAAAGACAGGTGATGAGAATTATTGCTAAAACCATGGTATGAAAGAGCTGGTGGAAATCCCACTGCCTGCACTGCCCTTATTGGTGGGCCCAAATATCACCACTGGCCTTGCTGCTTCAATACCACTAGACCATGGGTAACACTGCCCATGCCCATGCCTCCTCAGGTGGATCTGCCACTGTTTCTGTCTCTGCTGCCCTGTCACAATCAGATTGATTTCTGGATTGTCGCTAGTTCTCTGTGTCACTGCATCCAGATTCAAAGTGGTAGGAGGCAACATTCCATTAGAAGTGAGTAGATTCCTAAACTGGTACTTTTGGCTTTTGTACTGATAGGCAACACTCTGCATCTCAGTCTTATTTAATTTCACCTTTTCTATGATACAATTTTTCCTATAAATTGACTATGCTTTTATGTATTTATGTGTTTATTTATTAAAATGTAGTTGAAATGCAATATTATATTAGTTTCAGGTGTATAACAATTTGACATCTCTATGCCTTACAAAGTGATCATCACAAAAGTCTAGTAACCTTCTGTATCGTACAAAGTTATTATGGTATTATTGACTATATTACTTATACTATACATTATGTCCCAATGACTTATTTGTTTTGGAACTGGAAATGTGTGTCTTTTAATCCCCTTCACCCTTTTCCACCCATGCCTCTTCCTTCTGGCAACCATCCGTTCATTCTATCTATAAATCTGTTCTGTTTTGTTTTGCTTTGTCTTCCAGATTATGAATATAAGTACAATCATACATTTGCCTTTCTCTGTTTGATGTATTTCACTTAGCATAATACCCTCTGGGTCGATCCATTTTGTTATAGATGGCAAGATTTCATTCTTCTTTATATTCTATTATATATGTTGATGGACACCTAGGTTGCTTCCATATCTTTGCTATTGTAAATAATGCTGCAATGGCCGAAACCGGTTTGGCTCAGTGGATAGAGCGTCGGCCTGCAGACTGAAAGGTCCCGGGTTCGATTCCGGTCAGGGGCATGTACCTTGGTTGCGGGCACATCCCCAGTAGGAGATGTGCAGGAGGCAGCTGATCGATGTTTCTCTCTCATCGATGTTTCTAACTCTCTATCTCTCTCCCTTCCTCTCTGTAAAAAGTCAATAAAATATATTTTAAAAAAAATTAAATAATGCTGCAATGGACATAGTGGTGCATATGTTTTTTTGAATTAGTGTTTTTAATTTCTTTGAAAAATACCCAGAAGTGGAATTGCTATGCTGTATGGTAGTTCTATTTTTAATTTTTGGAGAAACCTTCATACTGTTTCCCATAGTGGCTGGATGACTCCTTTTTCTGCACATGCTTGTGAACACTTGTTTTTTGTTGTCTTTTTCACAATAGCCATTATGACGGGTGTGAGGTGATATCTCATTTTGGTTTTGATTTGCATTTCCTAGTGATTAGTGATTCATGTGTTTTTTGGCCATTGAATATCTTCTTTGGAGAAATGTCTATGTTTTCTTTCTTTTTTTGATATTGAGTTGTATGAGTTCTTTATAGATATTTTGGAAATTAACTCATCAGATATGTCATTGGCAAACACCTTCTCCCATTTAATAGATTGCCTTTCATTTTTTTGATAGTTTCCTTTGCTGTGCAAAAAGCTTATTTGTTTGATATAGTCACATTTGTTTACTTTTGTTTTTGTTGCCCTAGACTGAGGAGATATATTCAAAAAATATTGCTAAGACCAATGCCAAAAAGTTTACTGTGTATGTTTTCTTCTAGGAGTTTTACGATTTCATGTTTCATATTTAAGTCTTTAATCCATAATTTTATTTTTATATATGGTGTAAGAAAGTAGTCTGGTTCCATTTTTTTTTCTCCTCCAACATCATTTATTGGAAAGGTTTTTCCCCATTGTATATTGTTGCCTCCTTTGTCATAAATTAATTGACCATATAAGCATGGGTTTATTTTTGGGCTCTCTATTCTGTTCCTTTGTTTCCAAGTTGAACTTTAAATCCGAAAAGAACATGTTAATTCAAGTGTGTTACTCTCTACAATTTCCCGATGAGATACTACTCAAGGGAAAGCATAAGTAATCTTAGGATACCAAGTTTTGCAGGTTTCATTAGATATGAATCAGCACTTAGTGATTTCCATCAAGAAGTTTAGGAAAGCGTGAGAACACTGATGTTTCTAAATTGTGTGGAGAATCATATTTTTATACATGTGCCCTCTTATCTCTTTTATAGTCACAACAACTGTTACTGTTATGCATTAACCAATAGGTAACAGATCAGCTGAAAAGAAGAAAGTTAGCAGTGCCAAGCCTAGGGCATTTTTCCTTCCTGAGAGTCATCTGTGATGCTTTTGTGTGCTCTGTGTAGTTTTTAGTTTGGGGATATTTTTTCCCCTTGCTTAGAGCAATAAAAGTTTGGTGGATTATTTAGCACAAAGGAAGTTTGAGTGTTCTACCTACCATTTCATATGCCCCACATCCCAAATAGAAAGGGTCCTGAACTGCATTGTTTCACCATGGAAAGGCTTCTCATATTACTAACAATCACTGGGGAAAATGTTTAATCTACTTGCAATCTACCTATTTGAAGCCTTTACTTTAAGGCTCTTCTACCCTCTCCTCAGAAAATAAGAAAAATGTAGTTTTTTTAAATTTTATCTTAGCCAGGTATTTGAAAATGTGCCACATGTTTTTCTTGTCTGACAGTGCTCATCTAGCCTAGAGACTCTGGGGCCAGGACTGACCAAGGACATTGAGGGTGGTTGGGGAGGAACTATTCTCTATAAGCTTAGTTCACTCGTGTTTGTTGTGTTCATTGCTCCAAAATTGTGCCAAAGATGGAGGTGAAGTTAACTAATTTCACTTTCCAGAATGATTTTTCTCCTCTTCCTGAAAACTGGATCAATATTTGACCATTTCCAGTGAATAGTGTAATTTATGATAGAATTTTGATAATATTCACAAATGCTTTTAGGCCTTTAAATGAAAATTATGGTGTTTGTTTGTCCTAACCGGTTTGGCTCAGTGGATAGAGCATCAGCCTGCAGACTGAAGTGTACCAGGTTCGATTCCGGTCAAGGGCATGTACCTTGGTTGCGGGCACATCCCCAGAAGGGGGTGTGCAGGAGGCAGCTGATCGATGTTTCTCTCTCATTGATGTTTCTAACTCTCTATCCCTCTCCCTTCCTCTCTATAAAAAAATCAATAAAATATATTTTAAAAAATTATGGTGCTTGGATACTATCTGTCCTGAAGGCAGTATATTTTAGAGGGTGAGTTTGATAACTACCTGCCATTGGTAATCAGCAAATTTCACATTTTGCTGATACTGTGCCCCAATTTTCTGCTTCCTTACCACCAATAACTCCCACAAGCCTGATGAACTTTATTCACCTTTCAAGTTTCCACCTAAGCTTCTTTTCTTGATTTATCCCAAGGATAAGTTTTCCTCTGCACATACTAACAGTATAGAATTTTTGGCACCTTTCTTTTTTTTAAATCTATTTTTATTGTTGAAAGTATTACAGATGTCCCCTTTTCTTCTCCCATTGACCCCTCCACCCCACCCCCACGCCCTCCCCAGGCCTTCACCACACTACTGTCTGTGTTCCTGGGTTATGCATATAGGCACATACATTCTTTGATTAATCTCTTTCCCTCTGCTCTTCCCTTCGAGAGTCATCAGTCAAGTTTGTTAATGTATCTGATGTATTCGCCCTGCCCATTTGATTCTGTGAACTTGATGAGAGCAGTAAACTGTTTTCTAAGAAGACAGAGAAAAAACAGGACAGAGGCAGAGAAAAGGCTGTGTTCTCTACCCAGAGCTAGAGTGTTTAGCACATGGGAGGGGGCAGTAAAGCTTATTGAATGAAATAAGTGGAACTTAGCCTCAACTCTCACGCATTAGAGATCCAATAAATTTTTAAATCTAGATGCTGTTTGTTCCTTGCTTCTCTCTGCCTTAGTAAATAGGAATAACACAACCTTCAAAAGGTGATAGAGAGATAAATGGTATAATTTCCAAGATCTGGCAGTACGTTAACATGGTTGCACTTTCACCTATGCCGGGATCTTCACCCAAGTGGACATTGTCTGCTTCCATGTAGATGTCTTGGAAAGTTAAAGCTGCTGCCACTGCTCAAAACAACACTTTTGGAACTTCTTTTCAAAATTGCTTTTCCAGTCCTTTTGCAATATCCTCCACATGGCAAATCTTTATTTTTGAGATTGAATTAGATTCCTGGAAATAGCTATATATTTTTGGGAGCCAAAGTTAGTGGAAGAAGTGAATGCTTAAGCCGTGTAATGTCACTTTAAGTTATTTTGGTATACTATGCCTCAGGAGCATGATGCCTTATATAATTGTAAGTTGCTTCCATTGGGGGAATAATGAGAATAATAATGCAATAGCTGGCTTTCTTCCTCTCTTCTTTGGAATTCCATCTTGTGTGGTCTGCTGTGCATTGACCTATTTCTCCAGTTAATAAACAATTGCTTTTCAAAATATTTTTTTATGATTGGAATCTACACACACTCACACACCTCTCCACATCTTATTTGTCTAAGTCTGTTCTTCAGAACCCCAAGCATAACATCTTGGAAAGACTCCTGCTCTTATAAGTCATGAGTTTGGACTTTAGAAGAAGCTTTGCTGTTTACTAACTGAGCCTTTAGGCAAGTGACTGAACCTCAGTTTACTTATCTGTAAAATGTAAATCACTCCACTGGGCCAACACCCCACAAAGAATGGTTGGAGGAGCATATGAGGGAGTGAATGTGAAAGCACCGTGTTCACTGCAGAGCCCTGTAAGGCCACATCACAACATAACAGATCACTACACTGATATTCTTCCTGCCACACCTTCTCTATGAAGTTTTTCCTCACCCGCTCCCTGTGATCACCTGACCCAGAGAGAATGCATTCTTTATTATGGACCTTATTCTGACATAGCGTCTATAATCCTTTATAACATTAGCTATATTGTTTGTTTGTTTTGATCCTCTGACAAGGAGTTTGAGCTAGAATCTTATAATTATTCCCTGTTTATATCTTGATACTGTGAAAATAAATAACAGGAACCCCATGCACTGATACCATCAATTAAACACTCCAAGAGGAAGAGGCTTACCTTGCATTCCCAACAAGAAGTGTCATTACTCTACTACCCCAGCAGCAAGAAGAAAGATTTTCCCTTTGCCCAGCCAAGGGGAACCATCGCAACTCAGCCAATGAGAAGCCATCGCCACTCAGGAGTCTCGGGTCCCTCCAATGGACTTTTTTTCAGAGCAACCCCTCCCAACTCCTTCTCTTTTCTCTATAATTTTCCTCTCCTTTGTTTGCTGGACTTATCTATCTACATTTTTTTTGCTATAGTATGCTTATCCTGAATTGCAATTCTCTGCTATTCCCAAACAAACTCACTTTTGCTGGTAAAGATTACCTGGCTGTTTTATTTTTAATACCAATAGTACAGAGCAAAAACTCAATAACTGAGATTTATAAATAAGTATAGGAATTAACTAAGTCATAATTTCTATGAAATAGAAATTTGAACTTCATGGAAATACATCCATTACCACTTTGCTATTATTCTTGGTGACTTTAGTATTTGTGGGAGAGATGTTCATTGTTCCCCATTGTCCTTTCTCCCCCTTCTTTCTTTGAGGTTTGGCTAGGCACATGGCCAATCAACCACAGACTATTGAGGTGCCACCATAATGCTAAGATATGGTCAATTATGTGTAAGCAGAAGTAATATGCTCACTTCCTTAAGAAGAAGCATTTTGCCCTTAACTTTCCCTTGGATATGATGGTGAAGAGCCAGCTTTCATCACAGAAAGGAGAGCTACATCCAGGTGCTGGGAAAACAAGGCAGAGTCCCTGGATCTCTGAATGACCTCAGGCAGCACAGCAACCTACTTCTTTGGTCTTCTTGCCTATATCCGGTTTATCATGAGAGAAACAGAAATAAACTTTTATCTTATTGAGGCCACTGTGTTTGTGGTCTCTATTATAGCAGCTTAAATTATTCGGTAATTAACACCCATATATTCTATAAGATCCATTTGTACATTCTACTCAGGTTCACACATTGGCAGTCTGTTCTTTTGCCTTTTTGCTACCATCAGTCTTTTCCTTACTATATCTTAGGTTCCTTAATCACACACCTTATTCTTTTTTTTTAAACATATTTTATTGATTTTTTACAGAGAGGAAGGGAGAGGGATAGAGAGTTAGAAACATCGATGAGAGAGAAACATCGATCAGCTGCCTCCTGCACACCTCCCACTGGGGATGTGCTCGCAACCAAGGTACATGCCCTTGACCCGAATCGAACCTGGGACCTTTCAGTCCGCAGGCCAACGCTCTATTCACTGAGCCAAACTGGTTAGGGCACACCCACCTTATTCTTGTCACCACTGTAACTGCATTGCCTCCAAGGTCTGATCTTCAGGACCCTATTCTATAACTAGAGCAATTCTTTACACTTAGCTATCCAATCTATTGACATTTGTTTTTTCTCCCTATACATGTGTTTTCTGATTCTCACTCCCTTACCTTGGTAAGATACTATGTGCATCTTAAAAATCTCTCCTTTTTATAAGTATTTTTGTCTGGCAAAGCTGAAATCCTGATGAAGCCCATCCCCTAATTCTAAGCTTCTGCAGCTGAATATTGCTAGAGAAAAGTAAAAGATTATAGAACTGAGCTTATACTTTTCATACCATTCTTTTCTCTCTTCAGTCCTCCAAAATGCTATACCACAATTCTTAGATGAAAACAATTTTTTTAAAAGAAACCAACAGGTCCCACATCTTCCTACTTTTGAAATTACCAATCTGCCCCTGTCTGTACCCAAATACTGCCTCTTTATTACTATGAATAAGGTGTATCTGCATCCATAAAAGGCCTATCCCATTCCTGTGCTAATGGCCCTACCCAATCTTCCATTTTTAAGGCTTTCCTTCTAGCAGCCATCATTAATTTCTCCCACTCTACTGTATCTTATCCATCAACAAATAGCTTGCTATTTTATCTCTAATTTAAAAAATTTCTCCATCGCCTACATCTCCCTCCAACTGTCTCTCATTTCTTTACTTCTTATTCGCTACAAAATTTGCTGAAACAAAGTGTCTGTAGTCACCATACCCACTTCCTTACCTCATATTTTCTTCTCAAGCCCTACAAAGGAGGCTTCTATATTTACATCTCCATTGAGTCTGGCTGATTATTGAGTCTGGCTGATTATTGAGGCTGTTTGTTTCTATGTTGCCAGATCAAATAGCCTCTTCTCTTTTTATTGTACTCCCTCTCAAATCCTTCCTTCCTTCCTTCTTCCTTCCTTCCTTCCTTCCTTCCTTCCTTCCTTCCTTCCTTCCTTCCTTCCTTCCTTCCTTCCTTCCTTCCTTTCTTTCTTTCTTTCTTTCTTTCTTTCTTTCTTTCTTTCTTTCTTTCTTCTTTCTTTATTTCTTTCAATATTTTTTATTGAAATTTTACAGAAAGAAGAAGGGAGAGGGAGAGAGAGAGAGAGAAAATCTATGTGAGAGAGGAACATCCATTGGCTGCCTACTGGGAATCAAGCCCTTAACTAAGGCATGTGGCTGACCCAAAACTGAGTCTGCAACACCTCGGTGCCCAAGATGACACCCAACCAATTGAGCCACACTGGCCAGGCCTCAAAGGCTTTCTAATCAGTTCACACCCTTCCTTTTCCATGCCTTTTGTTTTCTTTGATTCTGTGATGTTACACTGTCCTGGTTTTTCTCCTGCCTCACTGGCTACTCCTTTTCCATCTCTTTGCTGCTCTCTCCTCTGATACTGACCTAAATACTGGAGTCTTTCAGATTGTAACCAGGTCCTTCATTTTTTTCCAGGTTCTTCAGGAACTTTCTCTTTTCTCTCTCTGCTCTGTTATCAGTGCTTAAAACAGTACTTGGCACATAGTAAGTACAAATATTTGTGAAGTGGCTATACTAGTATATATGATCAGGCTTCTTAGAAAAGTGATTGTGAGTATGGCCCTCTCTTCTGCTCTACACATTTTCCTTTGAACTGTCTCTGGACTTTTGTCTACTTATGACTTTCTCATATGTTGGAATTTAATCATTGTTCCCTGGATCGCATGACTCAACAATTGTCTTTACATGAGCTTATGTGATTGCACAGAAAATAAAATAAACTTAATGAAATAACTGGCTTATATATACATGGACCAAAACAATGGCATAGTAAAGAGTTACTATATGAATTTGATTCAACTAGACAGCTAATATATAGATGGTTCCTTTTTTGGTAAAACTCATTTCCCTCAGCACAGTTTTTATTGATTTGTTTGTTTGTTTGTTGGTAACTTGCATTATACAAGCAACGATTCTCATTATAAGGTCCCCCTAAAAGAACTGTAAACTCAAGTTTCCATTTTACTATGTTGTGCTCCACCCTTTCCATCTTTATAAAACGAAGAAAGCACTTGGTTTGCAGCGTGCTTTGAGGTCAGGCATGAAAGAGCTGGTAAGTCCACTGCATTATAGGTACAATGTGTTCAAAGTGGCCTAAGCTGTTTGCACAGAAAAATAACACGTTCTAATCCATTTAAGGGCCTTTGTAAGGAGCCAGGTCTCCATTCCTTAATCCACCTCATTATGCCTAGGTAGTGAAGCATAGAGGGTTTTAGGTACCTGCAATTATTGGCTGATAAGGTACACTGACTACCAAAAGACAGGTTAGGCAATGATACGCTAAAGAAAGCACTTCCAGCCTGTGATCACATGGCACAGAGAAGGTTGGGCTGGGCGTATGCCGAGCGAGCACTTCTTCCTGTGCAGTCTGGTCTGAATTTGCCTAAATTGTCCCTTAGACAAAAGCACCAGGTAAGGGCTGGCAACCACCATCCTCACTGTATCAGGCATTACTAATGTCCCCAAACTCAGGTAATAAAATTTGTATTCCCAGATTGTTAGCATATACCTTATCAGGAAGAGAAGACGAAGCAGCAGAACATAGACTTTCTTAACACCTCTTTGGATGTGACTATGAATTTAGCTAAAGGTAAAATATGAGATGCAAAGCTGACATTTTGATGGGAATAAGAAATAAGAAATCTACAGCCAAAGGCACTGTCCAGACTGGCTTCCTCTCTAGAGAGGTTCTTGATAATCCTGGGAAAGTACAGGTGTATATGAAGCCCTGGGAAGATTGGTGAGATAAGGAGCCCCTTAAAGGGAAAGTAGAATCCTATATAATAAAAGCATAATATGCAAATTGACTGAATGGCAGAACAACTGGTCGCTATGATGCACAGTGACCACCAGGGGACAGACGCTCAGTGCAGGATCTGCCCCCTGGTTATTTATCCACTTAGTAAGCCAATTTTTTTCTCAGGTTTATAAAATCAAACCACTGCCCCAAATATTTTATGTACAAGGCCTCTTTCATACTTGTGTGTTCTCACTAATCCTATATAATAAAAGACTAATGTGCTAAGTGTTCGGTCATCCGGTCATCCGTTCAACCAATCAAAGTGCAATATGCTAATGATATGCTAAGGCCGCTCAACAGCTCACTATGATGTGCACTGACCACCAGGGGGCAGACACTCCAACTGGTAGGTTAGCTTGCTGCTGGGGTCTATCTGATTGGGACTGAGCGAGATGGGCCGGACATGCCCTGGAGCCCTCCCGCAGCCCTCCTTGGCTGGCCAACCTCCTGTGTCCCTCTCCTGCCCTGATTGTGCACCAGTGGGATCCCTTGGCTTGGCCTATGCCCTCTGGCAATCCAGGACCCCTCTGGGGATGTCAGAGAGTGGTTTTGGCCTGATCCAGCAGGCCAGGCCAAGGGACCCCACTTGTGCATGAATTTGTGCACCGGGCCTCTAGTTAAAAAATAAAACACCACAAACCATGTCCTACCACAAGAGCTACACTGTTTGGTTCCTGTTTGATGACTGAGCAACTCAGCCGTGACAGTCCTACCTGATGCATCTGGACTACAGACAAGGTGAGGAAACAAACAGATCCATCAGTTTACTAGACTGTCCATCATCATATATATTCTATGATCCTCTTTTTTCAATGGCAAACCAGATCAATATACTTTATGAGTAGAATACTTTAGATGTGACTATGCTAATGTGGGCTAATAATATCATCTCCTTGCAAAGAAATATATCAGAAACAATAAGAGATTATTTTCTGGCCATCATGACCTTTCCCTTCATGTTTTCTTTTCTAAAATAATGTCTTGCATTCAGTCTGCATGAGGTCAGTAATAGACCATTGGTTGTTCTTTAGTTTTTTAGAAGATATTCGAAGGTATTCATTAAAACTTCATTTGGTAGTCATCAAGTACGGCCATCCATTATTTGTTAGCTGGTTGTCCTCTCTCTGTCTGTCTCTCCATATGAATAGAAATATTTAAACAAACAAAAGAAGATGTTCAGGTTCTCAGGATTAGGGGTAAGGGTCGGGTATTCCAGGTGGGAGTGTGTGGAACAAAGGTACTTATTTATTTACTAATTACTTTTTATTTTAGGAATCCTTTCAACAAAGGCTCCATAATGGCAAAGTTGGATTGAAGATTTTTCTGGCCTTTTAAGTCTCCCAAGATCTGGCAACCCACTAAGAGGGATTTTTCTAACTATCAGAACTTCCTAGTCCAGTTCTTGTAAGGTAAATGTACTCACATGTTTAGGATTATAAATGGGTGGTGAGATTGGTTATATTAGTACTAGAGGCCTGCTGCACGAGATTCATGCACTGGAGGAGGAGGGTCCCTCAGGCTGGCCTGCGCCCTCTCACAGTCCCGTCAGAGGATGTCCGCCTGCTGGCTTAGGCCCGATCCCTGGGGCTTGGGCCTAAGCTGGCATTCAGACATCCCTCTCACAGTCCAGGACCCCTCATTCTTACGGCCTGCCTGCAGTGGAGACAGGAGAGGCTCACACCACCGCTGGTGTGCTTACCAGCCATGAGCCTAGCTTCTGGCTGAGTGGTGTTCCCCTGTGGGAGCACACTGATCACCAGGGGGCAGCTCCTGCACTAAGTGTCTTCCCCCTGGTGGTCAGTGTGCATCATAGCGACCGGTAGTTTTGTCATTTAGTTGATTTGCATATTATGCTTTTATTATATAGGATTCTACTTTCCCTTTAAGGGGCTCCTTATCTCACCAATCTTCCCAGGGCCTCATATAAATCTGTACTTTCCCAGGATTATCGAGAACTTCTCTAGAGAGGAAGCCAGTCTGGACAGTGCCTTTGGCTCTAGATTTCCTATTTCTTATTCCCATCAAAATGTCAGCTTCGCATCTCATATTTTACTTTTAGATTGATAAGTGCAGTCTCATGGTATCCTCACAACATTCCATGTGGGAATAGAACACCACAGTTTAGTAGCTAGCCTGGGAAAAGTTGCGATTTAGTCCTAAATGAGTGCCATTAGGAACAGAAAGTACTTACAGAGTGAACAGGTGAGGCATAAGTGGGGCATGAACTTCCTTTTAGATCGTGGTATTGGTTTTCATCTTTTTGTCTCTATGTTTTAATTTTTATTTTTTAATTACAGTTTACTTTCAATATTATTATATTGGTTTCTACCTGGCACCATACGTAATTATCACAATATTATTGATGATAGTATGCTGTACTTTACATCCTCATGACTATTTTATAACTACCAATTGATACTTTTTAATCCCTTCTCGTGGTAATTGTTTTTAACTAAGGTTATTTGGGCTGGAATTGTCACTGCACTTAAAATCGAGGACAAAATGACATAGTAATAAGGGGAGGTTTGGCAAGACTTTTAGGAGGATTGATTATGAGAGGGTCCTTGTTAGGAATTTAATCAGGGCAAGTTATGGTAAGAGTGCTGCTTGTTCCCAGATTTATACTTTCTTATTGTGATCACAACTTCTATCTTGTGTTTCATTGTATCTTAACATAAAATTAGCATATGCGTACAGAGAGATGTCTGAGGGCAAAATATTGGTGTTCTGTTTCCTGATAATGACATTTTTATAAGGATTTTCTGGAGGCAATGCCTCAACTACAATAGATGCCTCCCATGGTAGAAGTTTCATGAACATAGGAGCCTGGTGATAGAGATGTATTTGAGGAGTCAGAGCCTTCTGCTGCCCCTCATATCCTTCCATGTAGGAACAGGGCACCTGAGTTTGGGAGGGGGACTGGGAAAGTCATTCCTCCCTCCCAGATGAGTGCCATTTGCAGTAGACAGTGCTTACAGAGGCATAGATGGGACACCCACATTCTTGTAGATGACAGTAATTGTGCACAATAAGAGTTAAACAGCCTAGAGTTATAATTGTGCTTATAATATTAATCAGTAAGACCCAGAGGTTTGTCGAGAACTAGGGTCAGGTGGGTAGTGGTTATTGGTGGCAATCTGGATGGTACAAGTCAGGAAGAGAGAACACAGTTGAGTAAGTGTCTTGAGTTTAGGTCAGGCTGAATAATCATGGAAGGACTGTAAGATGACTTGCTTTTCTGAAAGTGTGATGGGGAGGTTGGTGAATCTATTGAGTCAGTAAAGTCCTACTGTAAAGTCACAATACACCCTTTGGGGTGGCCAGAACATGAGTTCTTGGCACACAATTACCATGATAATCATCAACTGGGTGGTTACTGCACTGCCCTTGGTCAGACTGAAATCTAATCTCTGAAAAGCCAGTGTACATACAAAATAAAATCCACCAAATTAATGGACAAAATCAATTAACTTATCTTATGGACTAAAATTTTTACCACAGGGAGGTGGTAGTGATGAAGTGCCACTTGAATGAACAAATAAATGAAATGAAACTCTTATTAGCAAAGTTTTCCTTTTATATCTATATGTAGAATGGTACTGTTATATTAAACTATTACAGAGTTCCATTGCAAGCTTAATTTTGTCTCCAATAGTATTGCCATTTCAATTTATAGTGCATTAGCATAAGTGATTATATTGTAAAAGAGAGATATACTTTTTTTAGCTATTGTCCTGCGCTTAATTATCCTTTAATTAGGCTGGAAACCACTGTAATATTAGTGCAATTAAAAAGCATTAAATGAATCTACATTTAAATACACAAAATATTTTGAATGAGGTTTTCATATTGCTTTTTTTTGTATAAAGTATATTTTAGGGCATACCTAAGATTACGGAGAACAATATTAGAAGTTGTTCATGTTTACATTTCCTTACTTCTCACGTTTTCTTTGTCGAGATGTTTTCCCCACTATTGTGTGTGTTATCCTAATAACATTTTTACAGAGGATGGCAAAGGCCTATGGCACGCATTAGATCTGAATTGTACATCTAAACTAAAATAAAAGAATAAAAGAAAGAAGTGATTGCTCCACCAAGCTTTTAATACCATCAGAAAAATTATATTTTTGTATGAAGGAAATCTAATCTAATAAAAGAGAAACAGGCAAATTGACCGCACCTCCACTATGCCCCAAGCCACGCCCACCAGCCAATCAGAGTGACTATATGCAAATTAACCCAACCAAGATGGCAGCCGGCAGCCATGGAGCTGGAGCAAGCAGGAGGCTTGGTTGCCCCAGTGATGGAGGAAGCCAAGCTTCCCACCTGCCCTGGCCAGCTGTGATCTCTGCTCAAGGCAACAAAGTTTCAATTATAGAAGATAAATAATCCCAGATATCTGCTTCCAGTCAGCCTCCACTGGGAGCTTGGGTGGCTGGGGGCTGTGGCCAGCCTGCAAACAGCCATCAGCCCCTCACCCAGGCTGGCCAGGCACCCCAGTGGGGCCCTCCACCATGAAGGGGCTGTGGCCAGCCTGCAAACAGCCATCAGCCACTCACCCAGGCTGACCAGGCACCCCAGCGGGGACCCCCACCCTGAAGTGGGTGTGGCCAGCCTGAAAACGGCCCTCAGCCCCTCACCCAGGCTGGCCAGGCACCCCAGCAGACCCCCACCCTGATCCGGGACACCTTTCAGGGCAAACCATCTGGCCCCCACCTATGCACCAGGCCTCTATCCTATATAGTAAAAGGGTAATATGCAAATTGACCCTAATAGCAGAACGACTGGGAATGACTGGTTACTATGACACACACTGATCACCAGGGGGAAGACGCTCAATGCAGGAGCTGCCCCCTGGTGGTCAGTGTGCTCCCACAGGGGGAGCTCTGCTCAGCCACAAGCCAGGCTGATGGCTGCCAGTACAGCGGTGGTGGTGAGAGCCTCTCCCGCCGCCTCAGCAGCACTAAGGATGTCCGACTGCAGTTTAGGCCTGCTCCCCACTGGCAAGTGGACATCCCCCAAGGGCTCCCAGGCTGCCAGAGGGATGTCTGACTGCCAGCTTAGGCCCAATCCCCCGGGCAGCGGGCCTAAGCCAGCAGGTGGACATCCCCCGAGGGGTCCCAGACTGCAAGAGGGCACAGGCCGGGCTGAGAGACCCCCCTGAATGCACAAATTTTTGTGCACCGGGCCTCTAGTTTTAAATAAACACAAATGTTAATAGGATGACAGTTGAATATAAAGCATGAAACTCTAAAGTCACTGAACACTCATCTTACAGAGTTTACGAAAATGAAATAAAGTAAGATTGCATCACTTCCATTTGAAAGTTTCCATATTAAAATTGAAAGCATCTCCAAAGCTTTATATTCTTTTAGAATTAAAAGTTGACTTATAACTTCAAATATTTTAAAAATCAGGTTATAACCACTTTGATTAATGCCACCTGTCCAAGAGAAATTACTTATAGTATTTGAAAATTGTTTTGAACCCTTTATGTTTTTTAAATCTTTAAGAGGTCATAATTTTCTCTAAATTGAAAAGGGGGACTATATGGAATAACTAAGGGGCTCATACTATTTACCATTTTCATCCACTTAAGATAATAGAATGTCTTACAGATTATAAGTTAGAAACATTTTAAGAAGTTTTATTTAAGTTAAAAATTATTGTGTCTTTTTCTTAGCAAATTGAAAAATATATGAAAATTCACATAAGACTGGTGGTTGGTGTGTAAGTTGTAAATCTGCTATAAAAACAGTTTGACATTATCCAGAAATGTTTTATAAATAACTATATTACTATGACCCAGCAAAAGAAATCCACTTCAAGATATATTTAACTAACAGCATTTTTTCTCAAACTTTAATATGCATCCAAATCACCTGGGGATCTTGTTAAAATTAAAATTCTGATTTAGTAGGTCTGGATGGAATCTGAAATTCTGAGGTTCTGACTGACTCCTAGGTGAGACATGCGAAGCTGGTCCACGGACCAAGTTTGAATAGACAGGGCCGGAGCAATGGTTCTCAAAGTGTCTTTCCCAGATTTGTGGTTTTGGCAGCATCTGGGGATGTATGTTGCAAGAAATGTAAATGCTTGGGCCCTACCCTAGGCCTACTGAATCAGAATCTCTGAGGTGGGTCCCAGAAAGTTGTGTTTTAACATACCTTCCATGTGATCCTGATATATGTTAAAGTATATAAGGATATACATGTAGGAATGCTCATAACAGCATTATTCATAAAAGCTCTAGCTGAAAAAGAAAATCCCAAACATTTATCAAAAATTGATTAAATAAATTATAATATATTTATACAATACAATACTACACAGTCATAAAAACAAGCAAGAACAGTTATCTACAAAAATATGGATGAATATTTTTAAACAAATTGAACATAAGAAGCAAAACATAAGAAGAGTACATACCTATATAAAGTTCAAAATGAACTGCCATACTATTAGAAATGTCTACATCAGTGGTCAAATTATAAAGACAGTGGAAACCGCGAAGGCCAGGATGAGGATAACCTCTAGCTGAGGGAGAGTGCTGTAATGTACGATGGGGGAGCACATGGGGGATCTGGAGAGCTGGCAGTGTGATATGATTTGATCTGAGTGGTGGTTATATTGGTGTATATATAGTCACTGTAATTTATGTTTTATGCACTTTTAAAATTTACAAAACTATAAGAAAATAATAAACCTTATTCCTACCATATCTATGTTATAGTAATGTTGTGTGTGTTTTGTTTTTTTGTGTTTTGTTTTGGGGTTTTTATTGGTAAATGACTGAAGAGATACTCTGGTGGGAATTATTCTGTTTTCCACAAAAATTTATTTCTAAAACAAATAGAAATTCAGTCTAGTGTCTCATGGTATAGCATTGAGAAAGCGTAATTAATGGATTAGATCGACTTATTCATACCATTTTACTAGATAATAGTTATTGTTTGATAGTGCCTGATTATAATATTTGAGGGAGTTTTGTTCCCCTATATCAGTGATGGCGAACGTTTTGAGCTCGGCGTGTCAGCATTTTGAAAAACCCTAACTTAACTCTGGTGCTGTGTCACATATAGAAATTTTTTGATATTTGCAACCATAGTAAAACAAAGACATATTTTTGATATTTATTTTATATATTTAAATGCCATTTTACAAAGAAAAATCAACCAAAAAAATGAGTTCGCGTGTCATCTCTGACACGCGTGTCATAGGTTCGCCATCACTGCCCTATATGATGATATTGTTAGTGAAAACCATGGATTAGGGGCACAATTGACATGCTATGGTAGATAGAACACTTCCTGTAATGCTTTTCTTCTGAGGACAAGCTGTGCTTCCTCCCAGGTGTCCACCCGGACTGCCATTCATAGTACCAGCCTGCCCGTCACAAGGTGGTCATGTGATCCAGGCCTGGCCAAACATGGAACCCTACCTTTCTGTCCACAATGATAAATCCCAGAGCACAACTAGTCTTTTGGTTAGATGCTCGTGAAGTAAAGAGTTATTTCTATGTGTTAAGGATAATGATTTGGAGACCATGGAAGACTGAACACCTAATGGCCATTTTTCTGCCATTTGGAAAGAAAAGGCTTGAAAATTCAGTGCATGACAAAGAACAGAGTTGAATGCTGTTGGAAAAAGAAGTGTGATATTTTTTTGAGCACCTGGATCAAGCGGTACTTCAATCCACTGGATGAGCCAATAAATTATTGTTGTTTTTTGTTTTATGTTGTTTGATCTGCCTTGAGTTTAGTTCCTAGTACCTACAATGGAAAAAGTCCTGGTTAATTTATAAATAAGGTTTAAAATATTTCCAGCATTGACAGTCTAAAATTATGAATTTTTTTGTGTGCTTTCGTCTTTTGATCAACAATTTAGAATAATAGAATTAGCTCATAATTACTTGTGGTAATGAGGGTCCTCAGGTCTAAGGTCATTGCTTCATGGACAACTGACCTTCACAAAGTTTTAGCCGTGCTTCTCTGGCCACAGGAGTGATGTTTCCGTGCTCATAATGAAATGGAGAGATATGAGTACAGAAAGGACTGAAGCAGAATGAAATGAGGTGACTGACATCTTGATAAGGATTCCTTATTCTGCTCTCCTTCCATAAACTGTGAGGATGCTTACTATTCAGTCACTCACTGAAAGGCTTATTCAGGGGAAATGTATATACTCTGAATCCAGAAGTGAAACTCAAGTGAAGCTACTAATACCCAGGTGGTTCCAGGCATGCTGTGAGGAAAGCTTCACCAAGGGCTGTAAAGCAGTGGCTGCACATTGAATCACCCGGGGAACTTTATACAACCCAAGTGCTTGGGCCTCCCCTGAGAGAGATATTGATTTACTGGACTGGGATATGGCCAGGACACCAGGATTTTTTAAATTTCCCCAAGTGATTCTATTGTGCAGTCAGATTGGAGAATTGCTGCCTAAAGGAATTACCAAACAAAGTCTATGCCAACTCACAGATTGTGGAGGACTTGGATTAGTTCGTATCGATAGAAAGAGTAGAGGTGGTGTATAGAGAAGCAGACAGCTACATCTTCTGGGAAGATTTGGGGCTTATTCTCAGATTGCACCACACCACAGTGGACTCACCTGAACACTCGATCCTTGCAAGATCCCCAGGGTGCTTCTCAGCTAATCACACGGAATCACTCCTGGGCCTACTCTCTTTTACAGCTTGTGTCTGAAATCACTCCCCCTGGATTTCAACTGCCTTCCCTCGGAGCTCATTAGAACAACAGTAACAAAAAGCAGAAACCTGGGAAAACCACAAGGGGAGGTTCTGAGCCAAAGACTCAGGGACCCCAATGGTCAGACGTGATCATGTTAGAGTCAGCTCATCTGTAAAGATTTTTAAAAATACTGTCTTCCCATTCCTCTATATCCAATATATATTGCTTTAAACTCATGTAAGTTTCACAGTGAATTCTAATAAGCATATCTGGCATAAACATCCATTGGTAACTTGGTACATGGGCGGATTTCGAGAATTCCATGGACCACTCCCTCCCTGCAAATGATAAGCAACACTTACAGCTTGTGGCTTTTGTTTGTGTATAGAAACAGATTATTAAAAAATAATAGATGATCAAATAGGCCTATGATATTTTTCTATTTAAAAATCACCTTAATACAATAATAATATAAGCCCTACCAGAAGATATTTTTTAACTTTTCACATAGAAAAGGTAAAACATTTCTCCTAACTGTTAACAAGGCTTCCTAACAAGACTGATGAAACTTGAAATTTACTCTTTCTTTACAAATGATTACTTCAGTTTATTCACTAAATATTAAATGATACCAACTATTAGCCACATATTCTTCTGTGGCACATACCAGGTAAGAAGACAGCACTGTCTTGGTCGTTAGGAGACGATCATTACTGTAAGAAAACTGTAAGTTTACTTCAAACTGGCCCTAATTATCTCATTGTTTTATTAGAAATCAAGTTTTCTTAATTATAAAAAACTGTAAAATAATTTTCCACTTCCCCTCCTCTGCTAGAGATGGCCAATATGAATACAGTTGTCCCCCTCTTATATGAGAAGGATACTTTCCAAGACTCCCTGGGTTTGCCTGAAACTGTGGATGGCACCAAACCCTAAATACACTGTATTTTCCTATACATGCATTCTATAACAAGGTTTAATTATTAAATTAGGCACAGTAATAGATTCACAGCAATACCGAATAATAAGTAGAATTGTAACAATATAATGTGTTAGAAGTTAGGTGAATATGGTCCCTTTAACTCCGGTAACTGATCTGATAACCTAAGGTTCTACTAAGTGACTGACGGGAAGGGAGTGTATACATTGTGGATACACAGGACAAAGGGATGAGTCATTTCTGGGCAGGACAGAGCAGGATGGCACAAGATTTCATCACAGTACTCAGAATGGCATGCAATTTAAAACATGGATTGTTTATTTCTGGAATTTTCCATTTAACATTTCTGACCACAGTTGACCACGGGTAAATAAAACCACGGAAAGCAAAAACTGCAGATAAGGAGGGACTACCATAGTGTTGCATGCATCAGATAAATACAAGTACATACTGGTGTGTGTGTGTGTGTGTGTGTGTGTGTGTGTGTGTGTGATTTTTAAACTCATGGGACCATATAATTCCATTTCCTTTTTTCACTTAACAACATATCCTGGATATCTTCCCAGCTGACAGTTAGAAAGAGTGCACAGTGTTATTTTCTGGAAGCACTTAAGGTCTCTGGTCCGGAGCATCCTTTCTGTGAAACTGAAATGGAGATGCAGTCTTTGACTGTCAAAGTCAGCTGCTTTCATCCAAGCAGGCCTTCTCTCCTGTTTCCTTCCCCCGCACCTCCTCCCCAGGCCTCAGCCCTCCACCTCCGTGCACTCAGCCCAGGAGAGACAGCCCTGCCTGCCCTTGCTCACCCAGGGCCGTGGTTTCAGAAGGATGTGTGCAGGGCCCTGCGGCTGCCTCACGCACAGGTTTGCTTTGAGTGAGTACAGATTTCATTCAGAAACCATTCTGTCAAGGGAGCTGGAGCGGCCTGTTTCCCATTGTGAGCAAAGAAAAATAGATTTAGCACTAAAATGTACCATCTGTGTCAATATGTGTCAAAATGGGATGGTGAGATTTAAATGTGAGCACATTTGTTAGTTTTAATTCCAAGGCATCCCGAGCTGCAGCCGTCTCCTCCGGCCCTCAGAGGAAAGCCCTTCCTGGGATCACCAAATCCCCTCTTAGAAGTCAGGTCAAAACATCTGCTGCACAAAACCTCTGGTGGGTAGAACGAGGCAGAGCTTCCCAGCTTGGCAAGCTCGGTGAGTCTTTCTACACCCCAAACAGCGCTGGGTTAGAGGCCGTTGAGAAACCAGCTAAAAGTGAGCTCTTTCTGTCTCCCATAGCACAGATCCTGTCTGTGTGGCTTTATGCTGCATAGGATGCCTTGCTGCCATACACACAGTTAAGATTCGTTTTGTACCCCCCTTGCCATCCTCATGCTGAGAAGATTCTTCCTTGTTTGAGCCAGGAAACCAGGAATGTGGAAAAGCCGGTGAAGTTTTAATTGGATTAAACTCTGTGTGTCCCTCCACTCCCAGCCTCCTCACTGGCAACTTTCTTGACAGCTTAACTAACAAGATAACATGCAACAAAGAGATGTGGCATTCGGCAGGGCCTCCCGCCTTCCCTGCGGGGAATACACCTGGGCCAGCTGGGAGTCCCAGCAGAATAGCAGGTAACTGACAACAACCCCCACTCCGATACTGTCACCAACGCCCCGGCTTTGTGCATTTCTGAGATGAAATGCAAACCTGAAATTTTAGCTGCTCAGAGTGATTGGATTCTGCAGGCGCCTCCTGAACCTGCGGTGGAAGCGCCAGGGGGCAAGCAAAGCCACTTCCCTGGTCTTTCATTCCCTCGGCCAAGAAAAATCCAAATCTGCCCATTTGGCACCTTTGAGAGGGAAAAAGGGCAATACAAATTTTCCTTAATAAAATAATGTCGGCTATTAAAGAGCAGTCTTGCCGATGTCACTTGACGCCCTTCTCCCACAGGGCTGGCAGGCATGGGGCCAGGGTGTGGGAAAGTGCAATTGGAGACATTAGTTACACCTCCTTAGGTACGGTAGCAAAATAATGTTTGATAAATGAAAATAAATCCAGGCAGACACAATTTCTAAATAGTTGTCAGAAGTACCTGTCACTTCCAGACTCTCTTCTTAAGCGTAACCGTTGGTGAGCGAATCCATTTCACCGCTTCTTCCGGGCAGAAAATTTCAGCGTGCCCTCGAAGCATTCAGGATTTCTGGGAGGAGGGTGACAATCACATTTCCAGGAGAATCAAGGACTCTGTGAAAACTCCTTTCAGGAAGTTCTTACCTGAAACTGCAGCAGTTGGGTGCCTGCACTCTCATTTCAGAAACCCTAGGAGTAGTCATGTGACCCCCAAGTATTGCCCCCACAGTCAGGAGAGTAAAGATCTCAGATACCTTTCACAGGAAGACACCCATTCATACCATGATGAGAGCTAAATTTTAAATACAAATGCCCCTGAGAGGGGTAGCTGGGCTTCTACTCGATCCAATCCTGAGGGACCCAAGTATTTTGGAGAGGATAAAGACATGGGGAATATGAGGGAAGTTGTAAGTTAGGGGTCCAAAAACAAACTTTATATCTTGACTGCATTTTCCACTTGCATGCAATAGATCTGATAATCTGTGGAAGGTTGAACCAAGAGTTCTAGTAACTAAAAATAGAGAAGGGGAGAAGAAAACAAAGATGTAACAATAAAATTTAAGTGAACTGGGGGTGTGTGTGTCTAATTTGACACAATTAGAAGTGCATCATTTTTTGATTTTTCCATATTTTAGGTTCACTGTACCAAATAATATTGATGCCAATGATTGCATATGGCTAGGACACCTGGTTGCATTAGAGGGCCAGCATCCTGAGTTCCAGGCCGAGTGCAGTGTGTGACCTATGGTTTATTGAAAGTAGCGTTCAGGATGTTATTGGCACTGCATTATGAACTCCCGAATGTTCTATCCATGTCAGTGGATCCAGGGAGCTTTAGTTTCCTCACAGTAGATGCTTCTTATTGTGAGGACCGAATTTTCAACTGTAAGGGAAGTAGTCAGTCCTTAAATCAATCTCTCTCTCTCTCTCTCTCTCTCTCTCTCTCTCTCTCTCTCTCCTCTCTCCTCTCTCTCTCTCTTTCTCTGATAAATTTTGTAACTCTATTCAGTTTTCTCAGATGTAACATGTGGATAATAATAGCACCTATGGACAAGGTTGTTGTGAAAATTAAATGAAGTAATTCATTTTAATTGCTTAGGAAGGTATGTGGCACGTAGTAAACAATAATCAATTTTATCAGGGGCCAACATTGCAGACATTTGATTGTCTAAACCAAGGATGAGGACTGTCTGGCCCTCAGGCCATATAAGGCACGTGAAATCATTTGGTCTGGCCCTGCCTAGGCATTAGAGGTGAGCTAGTTAAATGTTTGACCAAATATAGCAGGCTAATTTTTTTAAGTTGATAATTTTAGATGGGTCTTGAATGATGTTATAAATATCCAGAAAAAAAGGTTCTCCATCCCTGGTAAACACTGAGTTCTGGGGCATGAGTTTCGAGTTCTTCATGCTCCCTTATTTTTACCGTTGTCTTCAAGTATAGGAATTTGGTCTTAAGATTACCTTCAGCAACAACACAGTATGAAAAGCAGCAATGAATGAGAAGCCCATTTCACTGAGGCAGCTGGTGACATGGGTCATACTGATATGAGCCAGGGCAGGAGGCAGTGGTCACCCTTTTCCTATTGAAAAACTGGCTCAACTGTAAGCCTCCGGCCTGGCCTGCCACCATCATGGGGAAACAAGCCCAGACATCTCTACGTTGTACTGCCAGAGAGCCTATTGCCAACAACTACAGATCAGGAAAAAAATCCAAACAAGAAAACCAAACAACTACACAAACAAAATGAAAACATCTCTCCCTCCCTGATAAACAAACTTAAAACAAGATGTCTTTCTCCATAGCCCTAAAGTCCGGGAAGCCAGGCCTTCATGGAAGACAATGAAAGGATAGTTCACTGTTCTCTTACACTGCAAACCCACTAAAAATAAAATAGGAAATGCTGGGGTTCTGATGGATATACAGAAAGAAGAAAAATGGTTAGATCTGGAATGATTCACCTTAGTCTGTGAATCCATTGCCGGCCCATGGATTGACTTCAGGGGAATCTCTGAAAACTCTCAAATTATAAGCAAACTTTAATGGGTATATAGATGCATTTTTGTAAAAAGGGTGTCTAGCTTTCATCTGATGCTCAAAGAAATTTGAGACTTCAAAAGGGTTAAGAACCCCGCATTAGAGAAGAGTACACTTAGGCTTATACATAAGGATCGTTATCTTTTTATCCTCATGTTGCACAAGAAAGTTCCAAAGGTACCGTACAATAACTTGGCATCTTGCAAAGAGATGTTGATTTTCACTTTCTTGGGAGCCAACAGCAAGTGAGGGAGTGGGAAGTGCCCCAGGTCCTGAGTCTCTGGCCTCCACTGTGGAGTTCAGTCTGCTTTTGCTGTCCTGAGTAATAGGAGCTGCATGGCTCTGCCTGAGTCTCGGGGGCAAATCAGCCAACAGTAGCTATCATTTTAACCTGAAGGCGACCTGGGTTCTCAAAATCACTCCCACTTCCATCACACCCGTCTCTAAGGATTGCTGAGGAAGCCAGTGGCTTGAACTTTTTTTTTCAAGTCCTGTTTCAGACTTTACCTTGTGACACTTGTATCTGTCCTCTCCCATTGGTCCCCGGAATGGGACTGAGAAGGGTTCAGCACACCACACTCCTATCCTGGACACCCACTAAGAGCAGGGCAGGGAGGACATATGTTTTACAAAGTGGTGTGTGTGGAAAGCAGCAAGGCTAATCTCCCTTAATATTCTTGTCTATCACTAGCAAAGGTTATGTTGGCTGTGCCAAACACTATTCAAAGTACTCTACATTTTTCCATTTAATACCTATAACAATCCTATAAAATTGGTATAATTATCAGTTTGCCAATGAGTGAATTAGGGCTGAGAAGTTAAGTAACTTGTCCAAGGTAAAACAGCTAGCAAGTAGCAGAGTTGAAATGCTTGCCATGATCTGTTAACTTCAAAATCCAAAGCTCTTAATTGCTATCCTGCAGCAGTAAGTTATTTCTATTAGACTGTAAACTTTCTTACCATTTTGCTTATCTACCGTTTATTTTGAAAGAAGTACAACTCTTTGGTTCAAAAGGATCTTTCCTAACACAAGCTGCCCATGTGTTCCCTTGAGTGAAAAAATGACTCCCCCGTCCTGTACCTCTAAAGTGTGATTTACAAACCCAGATACTGAAAGGGGGGGCAGGTAAAGTCAATGAATGAAGTGGGCTGAGCCGTGAAACTGATACACCGGCATAGATGCTGTTTGTGTCAGCTGGGATCACATTGAACAATGAACAGAATAGCTACCAGACTGCATCTTAAATAAGTAAGGACTTCGATTTTCACACTTAACAAGAAGTGGGTCAGTGGGCAATTCACGGCAGATAGGAGAACTCAAATGTGACATCAGAGACCAGTCTCCTTCTAGCTTCCTGTTTCACCGTCCTTAGCCTATGGTTTCGGTACCCGTGTTCAGAAAATGATGGCTGCACCTCCAGCCATTGTGTTTATCTTCTAAGAAGGAAGGGCCAAGAGCAAATAGAACACAGAGAGCTGCCAGCCAGGTCTGTCCCTGGGCCTCGTTGCATGGCCACTCCTTACCTGGGGAAACTGGGGAGGTGAGATTTGGTGCAGAACACATCACCATTCCAAACAAAACAGATCTGTTAGTGAGGAAGAAGAGGAGTATAACTGGCGGACAGACAACCATGGAAACAGCAGCACTTTGCAGAGGAAAGCAGCCTCAAGGCATGTCAGTGGAAGCTTCCATTCTCTGTAGCTGCAAGTCAGTGTTGTCACATTAGCCATATCACACCAGCCACTAACCCCGGGGTAAAGCCTGCCTGGAACCTGCACATGGTAAGGCCCCGGGTTTCTCTTGCGAGCTGTGCCAGATACAAAGAACTCACTAAAGGAAATGGACCCAGGGTGATACAACTGTGGAAGCATGGGCTTGGATTCAGAAGTCCCAAGTTCAAGTCCCTCATCTGCCATGTGCTACCAATGGGACCTGAGGCAAGTCATCAACCTCAAGTCTTCATATTAAAGTGAGGACAACAATGCTATCTGAGACGTGGATTGTTGTGAGGTTCAAATGAGATGATGTGTGTAAAAGAGCCTTATGGAAAGTTGAGCATAAATATCACCTGTTTATAATGGTTTTCAATTGAACAGCACTCAGTTTGGTCATTTAATTTGTTTTGTTACAGAAGTCACTCTGCTTTGATTAAGTTACATTTAAGCCCTTTTTCAGCACAACGCATCATGCTATGCACTGATGCTCTCAAAAGAGAAATCTATAGACTTGCAGTGAGTATCCATAGGGTGCTCACATCTCAGTGTTGGTCTCCCTTTTAGATTTGCCCTTCCCCATCTTCTTATCCAGGATAATTCCTCTTTGGAACTCAGTACTCAGCTCAGAAGTGTGGACTTAGAGGGCCGCACAAAGTCCACTCAGTTTCTTCTACTCCATTGGCTTCCATGACACTGGCTCTTCTCTCATTGTTCTTCCTTTTTTGACTTGATTTTTCCTTTTGTATCTTTTATGGACTCCTTTTTTCCCCACTAGTGCCTGGAACATTGAGATTCCCAGACTTGGGCTGAGTCTCAGCCATGACTCCTAATTGATATGCTCCCCTGGTTCATCTCAGCCACATTCATGGTCCTTCTATTTCAGTGTCCCACTGACTCAGTAGTCTGTACTTGTGGTTCTGACCCGTGTCTCAAGCTTCAGAACCATACATTCAACTTGCTGGACATGTCTTCAGTGGGTGTTCCAAACCACTGCAAATAAACATATTTAAAATGGAATTCTTCCTCATCTTGTGGACGGTAGTCCTACTACCTCTGCATTCTCTATTTAAAGTAACCCTACCATCTACCCAGTTGTCTAAGCTGGGAAATTCTGAGCCAATCATTCTTTCTTTCTATTTCCTCTCCCTCAGCCAATCACTTAAAAAGTCTTTCCTTAGCTCTTTTTTTTTCTTTTCTTCACCATGACCCCCACAATTGACTTTGAAGCTCTGACTGCCTTCTGTCTAGAACAGTGGTTCTCAACCTTCCTAATGCCGAGACCCTTTAATACAGTTCCTCATGTTGTGGTGACCCCCAACCATAAAATTATTTTTGTTGTTACTTCATAACTGTAATTTTGCTACTGTTATGAATATGTATTTTCTTTGTTACAAATTTAACATAATTAAAACATAGTGATTACTCACAAAAACAATATGTAATTATATATGTGTTTTCCGATGGTCTTAGGCGACCCCTGTGAAAGGGTCGTTCGACCCCTAAAGGGGTCGCGACCCACAGGTTGAGAACTGCTGGTCTAGAATATCTTAATAGCTCCCTGCTTCACCCCCAATGTCACTCTGCTGATCAGTAAGAATAACGTAACACAAATGAAACTGAAAAAGTCACTTAAAACCTGTTGACAGTCCCCAATGATGTCCTCATGCACCATTTCCACCGTTCACTTTAAACTTGGGCATCCATGCCCTGCCCGGGCACCCACCTACTGCGGCACCTGTCTGTTTTGGCTTGTGTGCACATGTATGTGAGGAGGTCCACTGCCCTGCAGCTCCACGTTGTATGCGTTCTTCAGTCTAGGCCTTATCTACTGGGCCGCTCTCAATATTCCACATATATTTTTGTCAAATGGTTCAAACTGATTATTTTCTTCTTAATAGTTAAAATATTGGGGAGCATGCTTAACATTTAAATGGCTTCACGTAAGTCTAAGTTTCTGAAGACTGGGACTTTTTGTCACTCATATTCTGTAAACCCTGAATAATATTCCAAGGTAGAGGCAGGTAAAGACATGACAAGTAGAGGATTGATTAGAATTCCTGAACCTTTACTTAACCTCTGTCTTCATTATTTTTTTCACCCACTGATGTAGCACAACCTATTGATATGGAAGAGCCTGAGCAGTTAAATGAGTCACTCTCTAAGACTATGGATAGGAAAAGTATGTCCTTTGATGTTAACCTTCCTAAAAGGCACAGATATCCTAACTACACATATGGTGACATCACCCCTTTGTGTTTGTGTAAATGGACCAGATTAAGGAGATTAAGAGGGAGTGTGTCAGAGGTAAAAGTGATTGGCAGTGGAGGGGGGCAGAAATCCCTCCCATTCTCTGGAAACAGTCAACACATGCATTTAAGGCAGAGAAGCAGGTAGATTTCTGGATCACAACCTCTACTCTGAGCTCTGAGTTCAATTTTTAGCTCTGACTCCAGCAAACTGAGGACAAGGCTGACAACTACATGGGGGTCTTATTTACACTCCAGTCCAAGAGCAAGGAGAACCATGAGGTCCTTCTCACAAAATGAGACAGGAAAGCTTATGAGATGCCTTCTCATATAGTGAAGGAAAAAATGATGCTCCCTACACTCAGTGCTTAAGCACATGACATGTGAAACCACCTCCTCTGGAACTGATGGTTCCAATTTTTATTTCAGGGTTTTAGACACCTAAAGCAAAAGGATATGCGTCTGTAGAGCATATGAATGTCAGCTTTAAATATTATTTTCTAATTTTGAAAAAGTTATAAAAATGTATAGATATCCTTTTTCTCTATAGAATTGTTCCTGTCCAGTTGTCAGTTCATTACTACAGCCAATACGATCTGCCCATAGCATTTTTTTATTTCAAACCTGCTAGTTTCTACAGGATGAGTTTAAAGCTCGATGTATACAACCATTTACCCTCTGGGTTAGGCTCTGAGTGTATCTCCACACTTCTTCCTCCCACCCAATTTATTCACCTACACTATGTACAAATAATATATACACATGTACAAAGGCACATGCACAAGCACATGGGCACACACCCCACACAAAGACACACAGTCTGTGCATATTCATATACACAGGACATATGTTTATACATGGAAAAACATAAGATACATGGGGAAACACATGAGAGACCACAGACACATAGAAGTGCCTTGCACACAAATGTGCACACAGGCACATATGGGTACACAAGACACAAACATGCAAACACATGGGCACACCAGAAATGTACATAGACAAACACACACACGGACATGTATTCACACACAGGTGCATATATAAGAACACACATGGGTGCACACATAAACTATGGGGCTATATAGAAGGACATGCACACACATGCAGACATAGGCGTATACTCAAGGACACACCCCACACACTCCATCTCATGCCGATTAATCCTTGTTCTTTCCTGAGTCTCACTCCCAGCAAGGCAGTATAGTCTTTTATTTGATTCATGAACTAATGAGGCTTCTTGTTTTTCCCAAGAGCACATTAATGCTACTCTCATTTCAGCTGATTGCTAAGACAACTGGCTATTTCCCCCACCAAGCACATCGAGGTTCTCATCACAGACATTTGTTCAGAAGCTTCATTTGAAGTCACCATTTCAGAAATAAGCCTATGTAGATGATGATCTATTATCATGTGTAGCCAATGCATTCCCCTGCATCAGGGATGTCCAAAGTAATATAAGAGCCATAGATGGAAGATGTAATTTAAAAATTTCTAGTAGCCATATTGAAAAAAAATCAAAAGGAAATGAGTCAAATAAATGTTTGTAATGTATTTTATTTAATCACTTACAAAATATTATCATTTTAACATGTGATCATTATAAAAATTTTCATGAGATTTTTCCATTATCTTTTCTGTGTCTTTGAACTTCACTGTGTATTTTATACTTAGCGCATCACACTCTGAACGACCTGCATCTTAAGTGTCATAGTTGCATGTGACTATGACTACAATGTTGTAAGGTCCGGCACAGATTTTGTAAAATCCTCTTTGGCTCAGATCAGACCAGTAGGAAGCCGGACATCGATAGGTGGGAAGCTTAGGGACAAATGTGTGGTTTGTCTCCAGCAGACTTTTGTGTGGAACTTAAGGCATGCCTTTTGTAAGCTGACCTTCTTTGCCTCTTTTTATTTAATCTCTGACTAATTTTTAAGTTGTTTTTCATGTTTTTTGACTTTCTGTATAAACTGCATTTTTATAAGCCATTTTAAGTCTTTGTTTGTTTGTTTGTTGTTGGTCTTATAATGAGGCAAGTTAAAAAAATTAAAGAAAAAAAAAAGAGACTTATACTCTTCCCCATCCCTATGAATCTCCATGTTCCTCTCTGGGGAGGCCATTCCCAGACCTCTTCTCCCCTCCTCCGGGGCAGGAGCTCCTTGCTTTGTGCACTCAGGGGCCTGCTGTACGTTCTGCAATAATACCATGAATGTGCTCCTAAAAATCATTGTGCTGTGCAAAATCAAGCAATGAAACTAAGACTTATGGGGAAAATAGAGTTAAGGACACAACAGGCAAAGACATTATTAAGTGACACGCTAACATAAAAAAGAAATCAGATGAAAACAGGAGCTCAATTTTACACACATAAAATGGTTAAAAAGTCATAAATACTACAACAAATAGGGCACTTGACCTTCAAAAAGACCCACAGTTTGCTTAAAGTGGGCATCAGAAGGGTTCAGCTTGTGGGTTCTGGTGAAGTGGGAAGGAGGGTTGTAGGAGATCTGAGGGAAAATTGTCAAGACTTGAGCATGGTGTGTGAGGCTCAGAACCCACTCCGTGAGCCAAGGGAACGGATGCATGCCTACATGTGTGTGTTGGATATTTCCTCGCTGCTCAGTTAATCTTGGTGCAGTTTTCTGCATTCACCTAAAGTTTCTTGCAGCTGAAATTGTACATAGTCAGATGCAAAATTCATGTTATGCCCAAATGTTCCCTAATATAACAATCATTGGAACAAATCCTTGTTTCTGAAAACAAGTGTTATAGCATAACCCACTGCAGTTATTTCTATTATGGTCATATTTGTATTACTTATTTTGGGTTGCTTTCGTGGGTTCCTCTGCTCTCTGGTCTAAACAGCAAATTCCTTGAAGGTAAGAGTGGTATCTCATCTGTATCCTTTGTCCCTCCCTAGCCCAGTGCCTGACACACAAGGAGTATTCAATGTATTATTCAAATGTTGTTAATTTAAGTTATATTTGATGATGTCGTATTACATTTTGAATTCTTCAGGGGCAGATATCAGACACTTACGATCCTCTCCAAGCCATTTTTTTCTGTTTGGAACATAGTGAGTTCAGGATTGAGTGGGGGGCAGAAGCGTGTGCAGTGAGTCCACTCTGCTGCCTGCACTCATTCATCCACCCCCTGTCATCCCCTTATCTCTGAGACACTTAGCCCGTCCTCACAAAATGTCAATGCCTACTCAATGGCTCCAGTGTCTTAACAGAGCAGACTAAGGGGAGCCAAAGCAGGCGGAGAAAACAATGGTTGGCGTTGTTTTTCCAAGTCTCTCTGGTCCCTCCCCCAGCATGGAAACCCTTGCAGGCTACTTTCCATATTGGGAAGAAATACTGTACATCGAGGTAATAAAACCAGTAGAAAGAGCATTATTTTCCCATTGGTTAGGCTGGACTCATCCTTCACCCTGAGCTAAGGGGCAAGTGGAAATTTGAATAGAGAAATGAGAACATCAGGTCGTTGAACCCCACTGGAAACAACCAATGGAGTCAAAGGTCCCTTCCACACATACAAATTGCATAGACAACACAATAAAAGAGATTAAAAAACAGCCGAATTCAGAAACATCGTGTTATTTTGTTTACGTAATACCAAAGTGTTTCTCACTTTTTAATTTATGGTTTTGGAGTCTTATGAAGAATCTGAATATTCATGTGTGTGTCATTGCCCTCTACTGGATAAATCAGGCAATGTTGTTTCACTCATGTCCACATTGTGTAATAATTTATCAAATAATAGCTCATAGTTGCCTAGCATTTGATCTTTTTAGTTTTCAAAAATGTTTTTACCTGCAGTATCTTAATTTATCCTGATAATAGTGCTTTGAAATAACTATGCTATTTTCATTCCCATTTTACAGATGAAAAACTGAGGCAAAGAGTTACATTTAGTCATTCAATATATATACTCTATAGAAGCTCTGTGCAAAGTTCTATGCTAGGCAGTTTACAAAGATGAATAAGATGGTGTCTGTTTTCTGGGAGTTTATGTATTATTGCCTAATCTTTTGGCATGTGTTATTTACAAATAACAAAAGTGAGGTTGGGCACTCATAAGTCACATGTCAGATGCCCACAGCAAAAAACTCTATGGAAATGAGAGAGAATTTGCAGCTGGTGCAAATTAAGCAAGGCTCTGTGAAGGTGATGGTGTTTGATGTAGGGCTTGAAAGATGGGCAAAAGGAGGCAGATGTTTGAGGGGAGCTGAGCTCATGATGTGAGCTAAGTGTGGCGCTCCCTTGGGAGTGACAGGCTCTGCAGAGAGAGTAGACAAACTTAGGCTGCGGAAAAGGAACTATAGCTGGTGCAGAATGTGTATCTGAAGGAAGTCTGTCAGGAGCAAGTGGTAAAGCCAGGGCGGGTCCAGGGCACCTCCACTGTGCAGTGAGGACAGGGCCTGTGGGCGAGGGTCCTGCCCCAGCCTACGCTGGCAGCGGGCAGCAGGAACTGGCTGTGTGCAGAGTGAGGCTGCCGGTTATGAGGCCTGGCTTCTGCTGCTTAGGGATGTGGGTAAAGGTCAGTGGGAGGCTGCTGTGGGAAGCGTGAGCAGGCGATGGCAGGGTGTGCTACTGGGAGTCAGTAAGGAGTGTCACATAAAAAGGGAACATCGGAAAATCATTCACTTTCACATTAGAGGTTGCTGAACTGTGGCACCTCCTCCTTCCTTCAACAACCTTGACCAACAGCCTTAAAAACAGCATGAAAAAAAATCAAATTGAAGACACTGTAGCAAATGAAACAGGGCCCTCTTTGTCCTTTGAACGTGATGACAAGCCTCATTTAGTAGAGAACGTGGGTGACTTTTGCTTAGAGTTTTCCTTTTATGCCTGACAATTTCGCAAGCCCTCCAGAGGAAACCCTACCACCTTCCATGTATTCTGTTCCTGGTTGTCTCCCAGAGAGTCCCGGGGACAGAATAAGTGGCAGGGAACACAGAGCGTTCTCAGAGGTCACAGACCATGTGTGGTCCACCGCCAGAGGACTGAGAGGGCGGGGGCTGGCAGCTAGGAAAGAAATGGAAGGAGCAGAAAGCTAAGGAAGGTTAAAGGAGTGGGTCAAATCCTTTGTTTGACAAAGGAAGCTCTGGGTTGGGGAATTTTTTTTTTTGGAACTTTTCTGGTGTGAGTCCTTCAAGCCACTGACAAAATAGAGTAAGCAAGAAAGAAAGATGAGAGAGAGAGAGAGAGAGAGAGAGAGAGGCAGTTAGATAGGTAGATATGTACATACAAGCATGTATACATACATACATACATACATACATACACGCATACATGGAGAGCGGCAGAGAGACGTGGACAGAGACAGACATTTGGGCAAAAATGAACCTTGAGTAATCATAGCATTACTATAATGTTTCCTGAGAAAGGGTCACTTCCATTGACTCAGTCTTGCCCCTTCAGTTGTTGTTTTTTTTTAAGTTCATGCATATTTATTGAACATCTATTCAGTAATTGCCCCTGTTCATGTATTTATTCCTCAAGAATCTATTACAGACTTACCAGTTGTCAGTAACGGTGCTAGGAGTGGGGAATACTAAGATCAATAAACAAGGTTTCTTCCCTTGAGAAGCTCAGAGCCTCACCTCGCTGGGCCAGTATTGCCACATGTTGGATTCAGGGCGCTGGTCTTGCCTCATCTCTGGGAGGGCTGGGACCTGGAAGCACCAGTTCAGCCACTTGACTGGCATTACCCAGACAGCACACAACCAAAAGTCACATGATATGTTGTGCCTCTTTGTCCGTCTTGTTAGGACCTTTTCAAAGCTTTGAGTTTGGGAGAGGGAAACATGCCATTGGCATAAAAGACATCATATATAATAAAAGGGTAATATGCAAATTGACTGGTCGCTATGATGTGCACTGACCACCAGGGGGCAGACGCTCAACACAGGAGCTGCCCCCTGGTGGTCAGTGCGCTCCCACAGGAGGAGCGCCACTCAGCCACAAGCCGGGCTGACAGCCCGTGAGTGCAGCAGCCCACCTCCGCAGCAGCGCTAAGGATGTCCAACTGTGAGGAGCGGGCCTAAGCCACAGTTGGACATCCCCCAAGGGCTCCTGGACTGCGAAAGGGCACAGGCTGGATTGAGGAACCCCCACTCTCCCCCCCCCCCCCCCCAGTGTATGAATATCATGCACCAGGCCTCTAGTTAAGGCAGAAAAGTCCAGGTTCTTGCCTCTCTGGCTGAGCAATAAGCTTTCCCATCTGCAACTCACCACCGCCATTCCCCTCACTGTTCGGTCTTTAGCATGAGCCAGTACCACAGAGTGGATGCTGCTAAAATGAGATTAGTTTCCTTTCCAGTTATTGACATCCCTGGTTCCTCTATCTGCCTGATACACGTTCTGGAAGAAGTGACGATTGAGCAAGTTGTTGACACTGAGGTGGGAGGCAGCTGCCAGCTGCCCTGTAGCCTCCTTTCATTAGGAAAGGCAGGCTGAGGAGGGTGAGGCTGTGTTTATCCTTTAAGGTAGGAAAGCAAACTAACTGGGAGTAACAGTCCTGTCCTTTTGGTGCACTTTGCCAACAGTTCTGCCTCGTTTTCGTACCAGTGGCTCTCATCCCTCACATCATGCAATGTATCTAAGCAGGGGAAGGGTCCAGGGAGGACACACAATGGGGTATTTTCCTGTGATTTGAACAATTCATAAAAAATGTGGATGGAAGAGTGTTGGAAAATGTGGGAAGCCTTGGTTTTAAAGCTATACATTTTAAGACAGCCACTGAAAGTTTCTAGAATTTTTCATATCACCCAACTCTATACACAGACTGACCTCAAAATTGTCTATTCAATTAGAGTTTCCTAGATTTTGGGTTTTAAGCACCATTTAAAAGAAAAAAATCAGAACAATGCATGACAAACTGACACAGAGTATCAATTTTGAGTTTCTAGTGGGAAAAAAGAGTTTAAAAAATAACAACAGCTGCCATCGCTGCACTGCCACGTCCTAAATGAAGGTTTACTATCACCAAAGGAGGGAGGAAACAACTTCATAGAAGTGGAGTCCCTCACAACACTGCCTGGTGCTTTTCAATTGCCAAGGAACCAGCGATCAGTCATCACAGACCAGCTCTGGACCAGCCTGTGGAAACCTTGATCTGAAAGACAAGGTCCAGTGACCTCCAAGGAGGCGGTCCAGTGTGTGGAACAAGTCCTCATAGGCCTTCCTGGACAGAGTCCTGACTCCAGCGGCAGGTGAAATCTGAGATAAGTTACTCTGATCTCAGGTTCTGCGTCTGCAAAATGGAGATGCTGCTATTTGCCGTGGGAACCATACGCCTGTTCACTCAGTGAGTGGGCTGAGCCCTGAGCAGAGGGCCTCGTCACAGGTCCACAGTGAGATTATTTCCCTTACGTTCTCCTTTTTTATAATAATGCCTGGACCTTACTCTTCATCCCCTGGGACACCTGGCAGAAGGCCTTGTATTTAGGAAGTACTCAGTCAGGCTTGCTAAATCAAATTTGTAGGAATATGACTCATAATGCAGCATTTGTTACAAATTACGTGACTTAGTAAGTGCTCCTTTTCTTGTCTCCCTTATACATTCTATGCACCTTGAGGTTAGAGATGGTACTGTCCAGCTTTCTACTATCAGCCTCCTCCCACAGTGCGTGGTTCAGAGCAGGTTATACCCCAGGCTCCATACTTTATAGCCAGTCACTGATTAAGGCAGCCTGCCCCTTTCTCTGGGTGCACTGAATATCCCTAAGTAGCGTGCATTTGTGTGTGTATGTGTGTGTATGCGTATGCGTGTGTGTGTGTGTGTGTGTGTGTGTGTGTGTACCCATTCTCATGGGCCTTTTATTTCTAGAAACCCCAGTCCACCTTGGTACTCCAGCAATAATTCTGAGTTTACAGAATACAGCAAGGATGATCAGATTGCACTTTTGGAAAATCTATTTCAAGTGTGATAGCTTATGTGCCAAGGGCAAGGGTTCTTCTTTTGTTACTAATAACTCAACTGGGACGGCGGGCAGGAGTACTGCCTACAGTTCCTTCATTCTTCTCAGGTGGAGCGTGTTACCTTGTATAGGCAACTACATTTTACTTAGTGGTGATCTGATTACCTTGATCGTAAGCATTTTAACTTTGCACTCTCCATGCCTACAGAGAGTTGGGCAAAATGAGAAGGGCCTGTGGAAATACACATCTCATTTTATATTGCAGTTATATTGGTAATTGCAACTTAACCAGCTTTACTCCTAGTTCTGGAGGGAAGTGAAATTACATGTAATAATAAGATTTTTGGAGAAATGGATATGATACATAACACAAGAGCCTTCCCTGATGAAATAGCTAATACTAAGTACATATATGGAAGTCTAATAAATAAGATTTTTATTAAGAATAATTTGTTCAATAGTCAATAACAAAGCAACTGGGAAGGATCATCCAGGGAGAATGTGTTGAGTGCCCACTTCTTTCTGAATTGAAATGGTGTGTTTTCCTTGAGCATGTTTCTGGTGGGAGGGTTCATAGAGGCTGGGATGGGGAGGGAGGAAGGACATTCAGAACACTTTTGCAGACCCTTTGAAACTTAGAGTCTTTATAGTGACTTGGAGCCAATCATATCAATACCAGGAAATTCTCAGGGAATGATCCCATGATATTGATAAACTAACTGAAGTTGATTATTAAGATCAGTATTTTCCTTTACATCACCTTGGATACCATAGTTGATCAGGAGATTTTAAAAAAACAACTCTATTGATTTATAGCACTGGTGTGGAATCACGTGAGTTCCAACAGGATTTGAAAGTGACCACTGTGGCCCAAGGGAAAGTAACCAAGCTTTCTGTCACCCAGTTTATTTTTCTGGAACATTTTTTTGAGTGTCAGTGGTGTGCTAGGTGCAGCGTGCTTCAGTGGTACTAATCTAAAGTCTTAGCCTAGTGCCAAGTCTCCCTTAGCATACGAGGAGATCAAATGCAAGTACAGAAGTAAAAAAGAAAAAACTATATATAAATGTAAGCACCAAATTAAATCTGACTAAAGCCTATTAACCCCTCACTCAGCGCTCACCAGAGGGCCCTTTAGTGGGAAGAGGATGGTTTTCCTTCAGGATGAAATGATGGACATGCCCTGAACCAGACTAATTTGCTATTAACAATTTGTTATGCAGCTCTCATCTTCAAATGTATCTAAACCCTTCCTGCGCCTATTTTTACTTTCAGCTCATATAAATAATTGGCATAATAAATTCCACATGTTACTTTATTTGCAGTTAAGAGCTTGCTTTCAAACTTCAAGAATGTTTCTCTCAGTTTGCTCCCATGGGATAGGGGGAAAAAGATGTCTCAGATCATTATCCACCCCTTAATTTCTATCACTTTCAAACTGTGGCTTTATACTCTTCAAAGTCAGCATCGCATTGAAAACAACAATAACAATGGGATTCTATAGAAACTTTGCATGAAAAGGTAGCGTCATCTAAATGCTCACTGCCACCATCACTTATAGAGTCGATACTGGCACCCAGGCAAGGAGATGCAAAGTAGAATAAAATATAGCTCCTGTCTTCCTGGAGCTCTCATTTGAGCCACAGAGACAGAGTATAAACTGATGCCTATAATGCAAATACAATCGAGTGGGATAGAATGTTATGGGTGGCAATTTCGGGAGAAATTGCTCCTGAGAGAGAGGAATCCATGAAAGCTGCAATATTGAAGAGACACTTGAGTTTGAAAAGGAGAAGAAACTTGTCTAAAAGATAACTGGTGAGAAGCAATAAATGCAGGCATTAAGAACATGGCTTTGCAGTCAAGGAGAGCTGGGTTCGACTCATATTTCTATTGCTTCATAGAAGTGTAACCGTGGGCAAGTTGCTTTACCTTTTAAAGCCAAGGTTTCCTCTGTCATAAAATGAAGCTACTGCTGCTGCTCTCGCTGATGGTGTTGCTGTGAGGCTCACCTGATACATCTCATGGAAAGCCTTTAGCACAGTGCCTGGTACGTTGTGAGTATGTATGCAATGGCCACCATCATCATCATTACCATCATTATGATCCAAGTCCTGGCTTCATCCTAATTCTTCAGAACAGCATGCAGTTGCTCCTTCCCCTTTCATGGTTCCAAATGAAACATGCCTAGAGCATTGGCCCTGTGAATGGTGTTGAGACTTGGAGGGAGTCTGGAGGTGCCGGGGTGAAGAAGACACCTAAAGACCCAAGTTTTCCAAAGTGTCTGCTGCTTAAAGTGTAGGCCGTGGTGCCTCCATCCACGTCACTTGTTGAAATGCGGATTCATGGATCAACCCCCTCCACATACTTAATAAGAAACTCTGGGGAGAAGACTCCAGCATCTCTGTTTGAAGGCTCTCTAGGGCGATTTGTATACACATGAGAGGATGGAAATCCCTTCCTATGTTGACTTAGCTCCAGTCTGCTCAGGACTCTGTTTACTAGAGGTTTCCTCAAAACCCCAGAGTTTCTTTTTCCCCTGAAGCTCCTCACCACAACTCTCTGCCAGACCCTAGTCCCAGTCTGAGTGAGATTTCAAATATTTATGCAGTAGAAATTCTGCTTTGTCTCTCCTGCTTATGCATCCAACTTAGACCACACCTACATCTAACCTCTCAATCTCTCTCCGTCTCCACCTTCTCTCTTTCTCTCCTTTCTCATCCCTTCCTCATAGTCTAACTTGAAGAAAGGTAGTTAAGTCATGATTACAGATATGCAAAGGATTGCTAGATGCTGATCATCTCAAACTTGCATGTCATCCTTTCTGTAGTAGGGACCATTTATTGACAAAAGAATTAAAGATTTCTGTTGAATCCTTTTGTATATTAAGTCTTTCAGTGGTTTCTTAGCCTGGGAGTTGTTAATCTTTCTAGGAGAATGAAATAAAATGTGTGAAATAATTAGCTATAGGGACAAAATCAAAGACTGTTAAGGCCTTGGTGGTGGCGGGGGGTGGGCGCGGGGGTGGAACCAAGAGGTGTAGTAAAAGAGACTTCTATCAGCATCAAGACACTTGAGGTTGAGCATGGCTCCCCTACTAATGAGCTGTGGAAACAGACCCAATTCACTTTGCATTTCATGGCTTTAGAGGGTCATGTCTACAATTCAGGAGTTGGACCAGAAGGTGCCTAAGATTCTTTCTACCTTTATTATTCTACGTCAATTTAAGTTCACAATTTGTTCTTAGAACACTCTTGGTTTTGAATATCATGATATTGTGATTAAAGGACAAATCCCTAGTATGCATCATGGAATTGATATCTATGATTTTATATATATGTATTATAACATATAATAAATAATTATATACTTTTACTTTTTGTATTATATTTATATATTATTTTATTGTTTTTACACTCAGAGTGGGGCAAAGTAGGTTTGCAGTTGTGAGTACATGAAGCAGTTTATTCTTGTGCTATTATTTATGAATTATTCTATTATTTTCCAAACTAACAACTGTAAACCTACATTTGCCCCACCCTGTGTATTATTTAATAATCAAAACAACCTTCAAGATGTTTTGTTCCAGAATTGTTGTCTATTTTTCAAATGAAGACATTGAGGCTAAGAAAGTTAGATGATTCACCCCAAGCCACACTGCTAATACACAAAGAGATGAAACTTAATTTGCTCTTCTTTCCCCCAACACATACAACTGCTCAGATTTAAATAGAGAAGATAGCGTTCTATAAAGTAAGCTTCACAACTGTGAAGCCAAAAATTCACCCCAAGCATCACCACCTCAGGGAACCATAACATCTAATGACTTTAAACAGAAGCTATGACAATCCACGGTTCTCTAGAGTATCTGTTCAGGCTGCTGGTTTGTAAGTTAAAAAATAAAAAGATCTAAAACTATAAAGTATGTAAATTTATAGTTTTCAAAATACACTCAAGTGTGTTACTATATGGAGATGTTTTTAATGACAAATTATTTTAAGTGGAAAACTAAGCTCAGATGGGTGCCACCTGATAGAGAGCAATAGGGTCAGGTCAGATCTGGGTTTTCTGATGCCTAAACCCTAGTTCCACTCCACTACACAAGGTGGCCCACTGTCCCAGAGTTCCTGAGTCTGACAAATGTCCTACTATGTGAAACATTCAGTGTAAAACAAAGTCACAGGCAAACAGGGTAAGCTGGTCACCCTGTCATCAAGTTGCCCAAGTTCTGACACCTACCGTCACCATTATGATTTACTACCAGGCCATCAATGGTTAAGTCAACAGGTCTCTGGGATCAATCACTAAGTGACCCATCTTGTTATCAAGATGAAACAGGAATAATAATGATAATTGTGTAACCAAGATCTTGATTATGATACTAATCAAAACATTTGCCATCACAATATCAATTATCATTAAATAACATTTCCTTACTTACAGCATGGGAACCAAGCCAACAATATAATATACCACCCACGATGCAGTGCAGGGATGCTGCCTTTGTTCTGGAAAAGGACCACATCAAAACAAACTTTATAGAATTATTTATAAACTGATGCAATAATTTGTGTGTTTTTTAATTGTTAGGTCTTTTAAGTGCACTTCTGTTAATCCCCAAACAGAAAAGTGTCTTTCCGCCAGAACAGAAATTGATTATACAGTATGGGGCACAAGTAGGTTTACAATTTTGAGTACACAAAACACAATTTATTTTTGCGTTATTATTTAGCAATTGTATTATTTTCCCATATTAATACTGTAAACCTCCTTTTTCTCCACCCTACATAATGTAGGCATTTGGAGAAATGGCATTCTCTCTTGTCATAGATAGAAAAAAATTGCATAAGATTCTTATTTCTGTTACTTTTTTATGGTACTCTATATAGTTATCAAATGCTTTAAAAGTACACTCAGAATGTGGATGTATTTTAGTTGTTGTGGATTCCCAATTCAGATATCACTAGTGAATTTATTCCATTACTGAGCTCTTTTTATCCCTGTCAACTTAGATTAAGTCAAATTAGTTCTTATTTCAATATTGAGAACGATTTTGTTTGACAGCAAAAATGACCTCTGGTTTCCTCCCAAGGACATCTTATCTACAGAATGAATCAGAAACCCTTTGAAAGAATGGCTGAGATGTTGATCGTGTTTCTATTTACACGGAGTCAGGAAACAGGCTTAAAATCATGGTGCAAGTTATCCACGTTAGACAAAAGGAAGGACTGCCTGCTTTAATGTTTGGGGAACCTGGGAATTTCTTTCTAATTTAGGTAAAGGAATCCCCCTAAGTGGAAACTTTGAAGGAAATGTATAAATAGGTTGATTTGATAGTGGTTCTGACCCACGTTGTAATGCATGATGCCATTTAGAAGGCAAGCAGTGAAGTAACAATAAGGTACTCATGGGAAGAGGAGAGAGTGGCCACATTTATAAAGGTTATGATGTCACAAATCAATTTCTGTTTTGAATCTAGACTTCTAAAGATGAAAGACATCTCAAATACGGCTTTTTTGTCAATCAGACTGCTGAATTTTTTAGCTTTTGTATCTTTCTATGAGCTCATTTTCTTTCTGATGCCTTAAAACAATACAACATTTAATTAAAAAGAGTGATGGGCATTAACTAGTTGAATGTCTTTGTTTTACAGATGAGGGTACTTAGGCTCAGAAATTTCAAAGAATTTGCCCAAAGCTCCCCAACTTGGAAATGGCAGAGTAGCCCAGAATATAGGCTTCCTGACTCCTTGTTCTGTGCTTGTTTACTGCTCTTTTCCTGTGGTCTCATTTGCTACCCTTAAGAGGTATTTTTTCCCCAGGTATTTGGTAGTCTAAGCTTATACAAGGAGTCATGGAAAGTTGGTCAACTAAAAAGAAGTCATCGGTCCCTACATATTTCTTGTTCTAGGTTGGAGTCGCTAGCAGAGTTCAACTTGATGGCTCAGGGTCTCTAGACTGCCAGCTTCTTGATGCCTCTGCCAGCTCACATCATTGAATATAATCTCAGGGTGAGGGGACTGCTTTGCTCTGCGGGGTGCCTTAGAGAATAAAATGTGGACTCCACATAAGAAGGAAATAAGTCTGTGAAGCAAATTGTGTGAACAGATACTAAGTGTGACTATAAAATAACAAAATTGATTTCTAAAAGATATAACAGAAGGTGAATGTTGAAGTGAACATTACTCTGTGTATCATTCGAATAAGGCTGGGCACGTTTTTGGAGCTTCACTTTAGAAGCTTCCCTCAGTTTCAGTTTTTGTGAGACACAAGGGGCTGTCAATTTGAAAAGTATAATCACACCTAAATTGTTTTAATTAAACTTATTGGGTGACATTGCTTAATAAAATGATATAGGTTTCAAATGTACAATTCTATGATACATCGTCTGTATATGGCATTGTGTGCCCACCACCAAAGTCAAATCTCCTTCCATCACTATATATTTGATCCCCACCCCCTTTATCCTTTACTACTCCCTCTCCCCACTTCCCTCTGGTAACCACCATACTGTTGTCAGTATCTATGAGTTTTTGTTTGTTTGTTTTTTGTTTATTCATTTGTTGCTTTCAGTTTTATATCCCATATATGAGTGAAATCATATGGTTCTTGACTTTTTCTGTCTGACTTATTTCACTTAGCATGATAGTCACAAGCTCTATCCATGTTGTAAAAAAAGGCAGTATTTCATCTTTTCTTCTGACTGAGTAGTATTGCATTTGGAATAATACATTTGGAATAATGGGGACACATTGGAATGCATGTTACCAACTTCAGAGTGATGACTTTGGAAGATAGCATTTTCTGATGTATTTGTTCTGGTTCCGGTGTATTTGTTGAAAGCTAAAACTATAGTCACTATACAAAATAATTTACCAATTATTTGTATTTAAATGTGAAAGTTTTGTTAATAGAGTTACAAAACATGTTAACTTTCCAGTCTCGCCAGGCTATTCCTGGCCACACAATTAAAATCAGAAGGACTTGAGCAAAAATGTGGCAAACAAAGATGCTCCACACATTTCCTGATGCTCCTTGAGGGTAGGAGAAGAGATATGGCCTGTGGTTGAAATTTTCTGATCAGATAAAAATAATATAAACGGTGATAAAAGAAACTAGAACTTATTATTAGTTGCATGATCTAGAGCAAATTACTTATCCCTCAGCCTCAGTTTCTTCATTTGTGTAATGAATATAATAATAAGGAACCTCATAAGATTATTGTTAACATAATTATAATGAATGAGTGTAATAATGCATATAAAGTTCTTCGTGACTCCCTTCATGAAGAGTAGGCCAACAGTATATAATTAGTAACTTCTCTCGCTTCTTTCTTTTCCTAATTTTAAAATTTCCTTTCATGAGGAAGGCTGGGCTTGATTGCTGGACAGCCAGGGCTGCGGTAATGGAAGTGCCTGGACATGAAACAAAGGGCCCCAGAAAGTCCGTTTGGGGATGTAAGTGTCCCAGAAATGAAAGAGAATCTCTAGATCTGAGAATCTCACTGGGTTCCAACTTATGGGTGTAGTTAGCTTACACGGACATTTGATTTTCACTTCAATAATCAGTTTATCGTGTTGTTCAGCAAATCAGTTTTCTATAATAAGTTTTACCTGTTGAAGACTAGCTTGTGACCAGCAGTAACCTCTACGGAGTAGATATAACCCTCAGATTCTGTCATTTTAGACAACAGTTTTTTGTGATCATGAAAAACAATCATACTAAGTAGGCGACCTGCCATTTTCCTAAACATCAGACTTCTGAAGAACTAGCCGTCTAAATTAGATAAGCATCCTCCTATTTTCACATATGTCTGTTATTTTTAAGTGTGCATGCTAGATTCTCTCCTCCATGTGTGTTTCTAAATCACATTATCAAAAGAAATCCTGGAAGCACCTTTTTAAAAAATTTTTTATGTTGTTTAGCTCGATGTAACTTTTTAATTTGAGTTTCTCAGAGTATCCATAATATATTTAATCCCCATATCTGAGCTTTTCATTTCTCCTCAAATACAACTCCACGGAAAAGTCAAAATGGAATTCTACACCTCACATAACTTTCGGTATCTCCTTGGAAATGGAAAGTAGCCCAGAGAAGAGAAGTTCACAAGGCTCACTGTTTCTAATACTCAGTAGACAATTATTGAAATTATACTAGTGCTAGGGAGACCAAGATGAGCAGCATGGACAGCCTAACAATGTTGATTAATAGTGAAAATAATAACAATGGCTACAATAATAATGTTTAGTGATTCAAATGTTCTAGTCAGTGTTTGAGAACATTAAAAGTATTAACTAATTTAACTCTCACAATAACCCCAGTAGGGAATTACTCTTATTGTGTCTATTTTACAAATGAAAAATTTGAGGCCAAGGAAAGTGAAGTGACTCATTTAATATTACCAGTAAATGGTGGAGCCAAGATTTGAACCCAGCCAACCTAGCTCCAGGCTTTAGGCCCAGAGAAGGGCATGACTCACTCTTTGCAGGGCCAGAGGGGAAAGCTGTGCAGAGCTGTCCTTGACATTATGTCTCAAAGGATGAATGTATATTCTCCAGGCAGGTAAGATAAGGAACAGTATGCTAGGCAAAGGGAATAGAATCTGAATAGGCTTAGATACAGCCGTGGGCAAACTACCGCCTGCAGGCCGGATCCGGCCCATTTGAAATGAATAAAACTAAAAAAAAAAAAAAAAAAAAAGACCGTACCCTTTTATGTAATGATGTTTACTTTGAATTTATATTAGTTCACACAAACACTCCATCCATGCTTTTGTTCTGGCCCTCCGGTCCAGTTTAAGAACCCATTGTGGCCCTCCAGTCAAAAAGTTTGCCTACCCCTGGTAGAAGCTTTTTTTTTTTTTTTTAATATGCTTTATTGATTTTTTACAGAGAGGAAGGGAGAGAGATAGAGAGTTAGAAACATCGATGAGAGAGAAACATGGATCAGCTGCCTCCTGCACACTCCCTACTGGGGATGTGCCTGCAACCAAGGTACATGCCCTTGACCAGAATCGAACCCGGGACCTTTCAGTCCTCAGGCCAACGCTCTATCCACTGAGCCAAACCGGTTAAGGCATAGGCTTAGAAGCTTTTAACGTAAGGATGCTATGGCACACTCCAAGTGGATAATTTCAGGAAATTTGATATAGGGACTAATTTAACAGCATGGGTGGAGTTTTAGGAAACAAACAAGGGGTGTGCAGTACCCCAGAGTTAGTAATAACAGGAAGTCATTCTCATCCAAAGAGGTGAGACATAGAGACAGGAGCAGAACAGGAGCCTTTGGTAAAATGATGTCGCCAGCCCACACCATGGGGGGGGTGGGGGGTGGGGGAGGGCAGGGAATACATCCCCAAATTAATTCTCTTCTCAAGTTCTAAGCTTATAATATTTGCCCATTGACTGAAACCAGCTAGAAGCCCTCGAGCAAATGAATCCATGGATGCTGTCTGTAAGACAGTCTCTCTGGGAACAGAGCAGGGTGGAAACAGTAGACAGTGCATCTGGCAGGGCAAATGGACAAACTCCAGAACACAAAATCAATACATTATGAAAGAGTTTGGGCATAAAGGGTGAGGCAAAAGTAGGTTTACAGTTGTTCATATGGAAAAGAGTATAATAAGTAATAAATAATAATACAAGAATAAACTCTGTTTCTCCTAGTCACAACAGTAAACCTACTTTCACCCCACCCTGTCCTTTTGAATGGTTTTAGATAAACTTAATTTTTTGAGTAATTTTCAAAGGTCAAGTGTGCTGGCTGACAGTAGAATACCTCCTTTTTTTCCTAGAGAAAGAAGATCATAAAGCCAAAGTTACATTTGATGGGAATCTGTTCCCAGATGTTTCTGAAACTTGACTCCACACAAATACAGTAGTAACTTAATACTAGCTCATATTGAGCAGGTTCAAAAGTAACTTTTTTCAATTGCCCCTAACTTAATTAATATTTTCATAATTAGCCAGGAGACTTCCTGAATGAAGATGAGATATTCGGATACATTCAGCTATTAGTGAATTATCTGGGCTCAGAAACAGCCTTATGTTTCTTTCAGGCAGAAAAATAAAATGTTACTTTCATCTGCTTCTAATTCAAAAGTAGACAGAGTGAATTTGATTCAACATTACTTTTTTTAAAATCACCTTTTGGCTGAGATCATGCATGGAAAAATTCAACCCCAAAGGACAGAATTTTGGAATATAATATGGAAGCAAAAACGTGGGCTGGGTAAAAAGGAAGGAAGACTATTCTAGTTGAAATCTATAAATAATATGAGCTTACCCATTAATGTTCACTTTTGCAAATCTAAGAAGAGGATTATAGAGCTACCACCAAGGAAGATGGAATACCTACCGCTATGAAGAAACTGAGTAGAGTTTGGATAATTGAACTATTTAATAATAATCGTAATAGCTAACAGTTGTAGTTGTCCAGACATTGTAATAAGCATACTTATTTAATTCTCTGTCTATAAGGTAAGTTTTATTATTAGCTTCATTTTACTTACAGATATAGGGTTTGTACTGATAAATGATCTTTCCACGGTTTTATATCCAATTAATGACTTTGTTGAGCCACAAAGTCAAGTCTATTTTACTGTATAGGCCAGCATATCTGTGTTAAGTAAAGAAGAGTAAATGGCAAGTTAGCACTGCAATAGGCATACTGGTCTTTAATGATTTGAATTAATTGATAAGACTATCTAGTGAATTTGAAAAGAACGCTGATGAGCTATCATCTCTGCACGTGGATATAGAGTAGCTTTCTCACTTTGTTTCTGAACTCCTTATGTTTCCTGAGCAGAGCTCAGAACTGTGGATAGACTTTAGAGCTGTTGGGATACCAAAGCTAGGGCAAAGCACAGAGTATTTTCTAAGAGGGATTTATGAGCAGCCATGACTAGCCCACGGCTAACCTTGACCTCTGTTGTGTTTTAGAGAAAGGTGCCTCCACAATGTTGTGCAGCAGGATCTGTTCTTGCCCTATAGGCCAACAGCTTCAGAGGGTCTGAGGGGCAAGTGGAAAATCTATAAAAGGTCTATTCTTACCAGCAATGCTAGCAGAGAGAGGGGAACATCCAATTCCTATTGAGTCATGTTCCTGGCATATTTCTAGGTACATCCCCTGCCTGTCTGGGGAATGTGAGGCAATCCTTTGGCACTGACTTTGGGACTACTGGTCTGTCTTGGTGTTACCTTATCACACTACCTGCATTCTCATGTCTTGGAATTTGCAAAGGCAGAGGCACTGACTCCAGAAAGACCCTCACTAAAATGCACATTATGTTACATGGGAGAGAAAGGGGGGGGGTGTCAGTGGTGTGTAAGTAAATATGAGCCTCATGTCCTAGAGCTTGAGCACAAGGCAGAGTCTGTGACTGAGGACATGGGGGCTGTCCTGATGGAGGCAAGGAGAAACGGAGGAGGGAGCTGAGATAGAACAAAGCCTTCAGACCAAGGAACAGGATAGTGGCTGGGGTGTGGAGGCTAGCCAGTGTAAGGTTAAAGAACAGAAAGGGGATAGATTAATAAATGAGCCAAGGATGTGACTAGAACAGGAAGATCCCCAAAGAACAACTGAACCTCTTTCCCTCTCTCTCATCTTATTTTGAGCCATGCCTGTCTCTAAGGGCAGGGTGGCCTCTAGTAATGTAGAACTATAGGTGTGTTTCTTTATTCAATGCTTTTAGTACAAGGAAGTTGAGGCTAAAAGACAAGAGCTCAAGTGCTGTTGCTATCACTAACTTTGGGACTTTGAGTTTGATTACTCTGTCTGAGTCTTTTAGAATTAAGGTTACCGTCTGCCCTCCTTCACTATAGCAATGTCAAAAAATGTGAAGTGACTTGGATAGAGATTTGACTTCGTGTGATGAACACACAATACAGTGCACAGGTGATGTGTTGTATAATTGTGTACCTGAAACCTACATAATTTTGATAACTAGTGTCATCCCAATACATTCAACAAAAAGGAAAAAAATATGAACTAAACAAAAGAGAAAAGCATAAAATTTTAGATCAGTCTAAAAATAGAATAAAAAAATTCTTCAAAATCTATTGATATTATTTACTTAGGGTTACGTGATCACTGTACATATATTTCTATCTTATACAGATGTGCACTATCTGCATATTTACATATGCACTTAGTTTTCTCTTTCTTTAGAAATTACTATTACCAACTGATAGGAAAAAAACCACAGAAAAACATTTTTTAAGAGGGTAACAGGATGTAAAAAAGTCTAAAGGTAATGTGTGAAAATAAGCTTGACAATGAAATGCTGTTTTTAATAAGGAACTGAAACCTACAGCATGTATTAGGCATTTACTTTTGCGGTTTTCAAGCAGTCAACTCAGGAAAGTTTCCTTTTCCCACTTAACTTCCTTTAGTGGGTCTACATGGGAAATAATTTGACCAATCTATTGAATACCTTTTCTGTAGATTCTAGGCCCTTTTATTAAGTCTGTAGAAAAATTGCCTCACCAAGAAAATATGAGTAACCACTTCCATTTTCCCCACTGTAATCTGTTGCTTATTGCAGGGTCAGTATATTATCAAATGTGGAATCAATGGTGCCCTTAGATGTAATTAGAGGGGCAACAATTTAACCCAGCTCATCTTATTCTCAACCTACTGGCTCTCAGGGGTCCTGTACCTGTGTGTTATGAGCATTTTAGAGAAGTTCCCTCAGAAGTGAGAGACTCATGTAAAATGTGATATGTGCAAGGAGGTTTTCTTTAACAAATCTAAAGCAACTAAAAACATGAATGTAATTTTTAAAAAACAAAAGAATAGAAATTAGAAATGATTATTATAAATTGGGTAATGAGTTGTGAAAAATAATATGCTTTTAGAGGTGAAGCATTCATATAAGAAAGCAAGTATCTAGGGAATGAGAAGACTGAAACATGAATGTAATTTTTAAAAAACAAAAGAATAGAAATTAGAAATGATTATTATAAATTGGGTAATGAGTTGTGAAAAATAATATGCTTTTAGAGGTGAAGCATTCATATAAGAAAGCAAGTATCTAGGGAATGAGAAGACTGATGGAGTAAGGAAAGTAGGAGTTAAAGAAAAATAGCAACTGTGCAATAGAGAAGATACCCCTGCAATGTGGAACCTAGGACTATGTGTGTATTTATATATACTTGCATTGATAGAACTATTTGAAACAAAACCCTTTGAGGAACTGGGACCCTCAATTAAATAGCACTGTAACCTGAGTAATGGGATTGTCCCTTTAATTGGTTAAGCTTATTGGACTCAAATATAATACAGATTGGGTGGAATTTGATTATGACTTCATCTTTAAGATTGATTGGTTATGCAGGCTTATAGGTTAGCTATAAATATGCATTGATTAGCTATGCATACTTAAATGATTAGCAATGTATACTTAAAAAATGAGTAAATTTTTATATATGGGCAGCTCTGCTCTTGAATGTCTGGCACCGATTGATAGATGACAGCACTCCTGCCAGCCAGCCCAATACTTAATGAGGATCTAATGTCAATGACCCTTGTTGTTACCCAGTCCATGTGCTAATACAGGGTGGCTGACACCTACCAATGACAACATTGTTCCTCCCTTGCTTGAAAAGGAAAATGCAGTTCCTTAGGACATATAAGATTCCAGAGAACCTCTGTATCTTTCTCTGCCAGGTACAGGTATACTTTCCTGTTCAGCACGACAAGTAACAGCAATTCCAATTCCCGTTCATGGTAGTGATCCCTCCCCATTCTTCCTCTATTGGATATTGGGAACTTTAAGGTGACATTAAAGCTCGTGTATTTCTTGCATTATAGCTTGACTAACTATATGTATAGTCATAGTTATTCAAAGGAAAACAAATCTGCTTATAAACCTATCTCTGAACTACACAATTAATTCATACTCAGCTAAAGTATATTTGTCAAGTTTTTACATTAGAAATTGAACCATTGCTTTAGGAGAGTAAAGCTAGAATTCCTCAATGCTATCACTATTTAGTGTTATTGGCAATCCTATGATAGGAAGTTTCATGGTATGTTGCATAAGAAGATTTAGATTCCATTCTTTATTTACTTGGCAAGTCACTTAACATATCCTGGACTGTAGAACCATCAGAATTATGGGAATGATAATAGTACTTCTAAAATGAGTTCTCTCATGAGATATTAGTGAATTTGCTTTCTTAGCACTGATACCCTCCCAAGCAGAAAAAGTTATCCTAAGTTTTGCACGTTACTAAAGTTTTCATGAATCACAAAAAAAAATGTTTATAGCTTTGCTCCTCCTGTGTTATTAATCTTCAGAGATTGTCTAGGACCATCCGTTCTTTTAATCATAGTTTTAACAGCTTCTTTTAAACAAGTAAACAAACATTAAATATTGTGTTCCATGATCAAGCTATGCATGTTTCTAATACAGTGATGGCGAACCTTTTGAGCTCGGCATGTCAGCATTTTGAAAAACCCTAACTTAACTCTGGTGCCGTGTCACATATAGAAATTTTTTGATATTTGCAACCATAGTAAAACAAAGACTTATATTTTTGATATTTATTTTATATATTTAAATGCCATTTAACAAAGAAAAATCAACCAAAAAAATGAGTTCACGTGTCACCTCTGACACGCGTGTCATAGGTTGGCCATCACTGTTCTAATAGTTCTATGTTAGGATGTCCCCTTGGCAGCTCATAATGGGTGCTCAGTACATATGTTTGAAATTCTGGGAAGAGAACAACCAGAGCATGTGGCTCTGATTCTCTTCCCTCTCATCTTCCTCTGCATGAAGCATGAACTAGGGGAGGCAGGCTGATGGTAGACCCTGGAAGGGGTCTAAGATTTTATTTCAAGAGCAGGTCCAGGATTTGGTACTACATGGGAGGAATGCAAGGTACCACTTGTAGGGATGTGGTTTTATTTGTCCCTGAGGACTGAGAAGTCCAGAGTTCTGTACCTGCCAGAGTGGTCAGCTGACATGATCCCCTTCAAGAAATGTTGGGAATGCTTGCCTGGTCCAGTTGACCCTGGAGGTCATGGATGGGGCAGTTATGAGTTGCTCCCATCCTTGAGATTAGGAGATAACTGCAGTATGTTCCTAGGAGATCCAGGAGCAGAAAGCTTCAGCAGAGGGCGAACTATTTGCCAAATTGTTTTCTAATGGTTCAGAATGATAGAGACTGCATTTTTCTTTCTTCATTTTCTGGTTTTCCATTGCTCAAAAGATCTTACAGCTTAACTTCACTGTTCAAGCCTTATATTCCATAATGAGGCAAAGACAAGTTACAACTCAAGGGCACTAGCGATCTGAGAGGGGAAGACCTATCTGACTGACTGAAATAGGAAACCCCCATTGAGGTAGAAGCAAAGAAAATGTTATTTGAGATTATTTTATAAAAAACACTAGAGCTCTAGTCTGGTTGGCATAGCTCAGTGGTTGAGCATCGACCTATGAACCAAGAGGTCATGGTTCGATTCCTGGTCAGGGAAAGTACGTGGGTTGCAGGCTCAATTCCCAGTTTGGGGCAGCAGATCAATGATTCTTTCTCATCATTGATGTTTCTATCTCTCTCTCCCTCTTCCTTCCTCTCTGAAATCAATAAAAATATATTTTTAAAAACAAACAAGCAACCACTACAGCTCTAGTAAAATTAGAGCACAAAAAATAACTTCTGTTTTGAATTTAGGAAACATGGTCCATGATTTTAAAAATCCAAAAGATGATTTGTCTTCCACTGTCTGACTTATTTCACTTAGTATAAGACCTTCTAGGTCCATCCATGTTGTTTCAAATGTTAAGATGTCATTCTTTTTTATGCCAAGTAATATTACATTGTATATATGTACCACATCTTCTTTATCTAATTGTCTATTGATGGATACTTAGGTTTCTTCCATATCTTGGTATTGTAAATAATGCTGCTAATAAACATAGAGATACATTTATCTTTTTGAATTAGTGTTTTGAATTTCACATGAGTGTAAATTAGAGCATGGAAAATATAGTCAAATATATCTATATATATAAAAGCCAAGCATCTGGAATGCTGGAACAACTAGAACGACTGGTTGCTATGATGCACACTGCAGCAGGCCAACCTCCTCTGGCCCCTCCCCCAGCCGGTCCTGCCCCCAATCAGCCCCTCCCACCTCCATTGGGGGCGGGGCCTGCTGGCCAACTGCCATGGCCCTTCCCCCCTGCTGGCCTGGCCGATCTGCCCCATGGGGGGGGGGGGCAGTCAGACCCCATCTGTGCACAAATTCATGCACCGGGCCTCTAGTATTTTAATAACTATGTATGGTACCAGGTGGGTACTAGATTTACTAGGGAATCACTTCATCAGTTATATAAATGTCTAACCACTATGCTGTACCCATGAAATGAATATACTACTGAATGTCAATTATAACTAAAAATAAAAATCCAATAGATGATTTTAAAAATAAGATAGACCCTGTTGAAAACAGAAGTTGTGGGTAGAACATCAACAGAAGAAATAGCTCACCCACAAACAGGCAAAGATATAGAAACCAAGAGGGGGAAGCAAGAGGCTGAGTGGGCAGGTTCCTGTCTAACATGCAATTGATAGTGGTCCCAGAGAAAGGAAGGATGATACTTATTTAGAGGAAAGAAGGGAAGTTTCCTTATCTCAGGAGGACTTGAATCAGCAGATTAACCAAACTGACTTGGCCTCATACAAGAAGGGCAGTCAGATAATATTGATATTGATCTCCTAGCATGTGGACCAGGACATCAGTATTTTGTTGTATGAATGAATTTTTATGTACAGTTTCTCAAGTATATCTCCCCAGATTAATGAATGTGTCCACTATGCCATACAACCCCTATTGCATATGTAGTTAAACATTTCCATTGTGTGTCATCTCAGTAGCAGGGAACCCTGTGTCAGCCCTCGGTGGTGAACCTTGCTCTCCATGAACCAGCCCATAGGTGGGAATATGGGGTGTGGTATGTGGGGAATACACATAGATTGTGAGGACAGACAAGCCTTAATTCTAATTCTTTCTCTTCTCTTCAGTTGCTATGCAGTTTTAGGAGAGCAACTTCACCTCAGTGAAATTCAATTTCCTCACCTGATGGTGCAAATATTTATTTTGAATGGTGGTTGTAACAACTACATTTGTTCGTGTAAGTAGAATTCTTTTGAAACAACCCAATAAAAAAAATGGGCAAAGGACCTCAATAGATACTTTTCGAAAGAAGACATAAGGAAGGCCAAGAGACATATGAAAACATGCTCAAAGTCACTAATCATCTGAGAGATGCAAATCAAAATGACAATGAGGTACCATCTCACAACTGTCAGAATGGCTATCATCAACAAATCAACAAACAACAAGTGTTGGAGAGGATGTGGAGAAAAAGGAACCCTTGTGCACTGCTGGTGGGAATGAAGATTGGTGCAGCCACTGTGGAGAACAGTATGGAGTTTCCTCAAAAAACTAAAAATGGAACTTCCATTTGACCCAGTGATCCCACTGATTTGTGGATTATAATGAACAACATAAACCTATGAACAAAAATAGATCTAGAGACAGAGAAGCATCGATCAGATGCTCAAACCTCAGAGGGAAGGCAGGGGAGAGTGGGGCTAAGAAGAGAGATCAACCAAAGGACTTGTATGCATGCATATAAGCATAACCAATGGACACAGTCACTGGGGGTGTGAGGGCATGAGTAGGGGGTGGGGGGGCAGTGGGGGGATAAGGACACATTTGTAATACCTTAATCAATAAAGGAAAAAAAGAAATTTCTGACACATAGCAGGCACTCAGTGAATATCAGCTATTTTATATTTTCTTCATTTTCCATCTTCCAGACTCACTTAATATATCTTCCTAAAAAATATTTACAGAATGGGATAAACTATGCAACTCAGACATAGCATAGCCAGGAACAGCATGGAAAGACAGAGGATCATAGAGACTCCACATATCTTCCCACCCTTGGGTTGCTGTGGCTTCTGTGATGCAAGGGATAACAAAAAGTGCACCTGTCCAAACAATGAATTTCATGTCAACTGAATGTATCCAAAGGCAAAATTCCTAATTCAGCAGTATCTATCTAAACTTACTTTAATGTTCACCTGAATATTCTTCGTTTAGTAGTCAACTATATTCCATGTTTACATAGAGCTTTAAAAATAATTTATATCTCATAGTTATGATATTTCCTATATGCCATTATTTTTATTGAGATCATTGAATAATTAAAATTTATCTCTCTCCCATCTCTCCTTTGTCTTTAAACACCTGTTTAGGAATTTCAGTTTCTTTTTTTTCCAACAAAGACTTAGAAGATACTTACTTTGCATTGGACCTTATTAAGAGGAGGATTTCAAAGGCAAATGATACAGGCCCTCTGACCTCACAAAGCTCAGAGCATAATGAGAACATAAGCAAGTAAATAAATAAATCAAGTGCTGACATGCATAGCGAGAAACCTTGGGTGCTGGGATAACATGAATGAGAAGCTTTTAACTCGACCTGGAAAGTAAGGGAGATCTGTGAGCCTAGCCTTAAAGGAGGGTTGGATTCAGGAAGATGAAGCTAGTGAAGTAGAATGGAGAGATCAGAGAAGCGAAGAAGGAGGGCAAAGGCAAAGTACAAATCTGCAGCAAAGGAAGAGTGAACGCAAAAGGCCAGGCTTTGCCGATAGCTCTGTAGAGTGCTTGTGGATATTGATAAGAAAGAGTCCTTAGTATAACATCATGACATTGACTTTCCCAAATGCCTGGGCTCCATAGTTCCTTGACTTCTTCTTAACCAGAAGACCCTGCAATGCTCATTCTATTTGACAAATTTCCTGGGGATTTTACTCTTTGGGGACATGTCTCCCGAGGAGAGAATATTAGAATGGAATGAGCAGAACATGTGCATTTTTGAAAGTATTGTGTTTGTTTTTCTCCCCTTAAGAATCACTGTAATAGAGTTCTCAAGGACTCAGAACCCACACCCCCTCTATGTTCAATACCAATCACTGAATAGATCCATGTCCTTCAGTCGTACAGCGGCCATCTCCTTGTGAGGAGTCCATGAACTTCCCATCCATTTTTCTGGATCCATTCTCTTGGCCACCTTCCATTTCTTATAGCCTTCACTCTGCTAGCAGCACATAATTTTTTTCCATTTGGTTAAAAATCTTTAGTGCCCATGGCTTACTTATGAACGTATGTAGATTTACAATCTTGTTTTTTTTTGCCAAATATTCTGGGCTCAAACCCTATGCTCCTGTGTCTTGACAAAACTCAATCATAGTCACAAATACAGATTTTAGGCTTTTAAATCAACTTTCAGGACCAGGGAACTTAAATAGTTATGCAATCTCAATACTTGTTGCCAAACAAAGTTATTTCTTCTTTATTTTGAGGTGTCAAAACTGTTTTTTTTTTTTTAAGAGTAAAGGTTAGGCCCTCACTAGGTAGCTAAGTTGGTTAGAGCTTTGTCCAATACACCAAGTTTGCTGGTTTGATCAGGGCACATACAAAAATCAACCAATGAATGCATAAATAAGTGGAACAACAAATCTCTCTCTCTCTCTCTCTCTCTCTCTCTCTTATAAGATCAATAAATTTCAAAAAAGAGTAAAAGCTAAAAAGTTGGGGAGAGGGGAGAAAACAAAAGTGGATTTCATTATACTGGTAATGCTATCAAAATTATATGTGTTATTATGCAAAGATAATGTCATTTTTGTGCACAGAAACTAATCATTAAAGAGTGTGTGTGTGTGTGTGTGTGTGTGTGTGCATGCACACAGACTTTGTAATGCTTTAAGCAATAAAAAAAATTAAAAAAAAAAGACATTAAAAAAACAACAACAAAATACAGAAGCATCAAGTGGGGTGTACAAACCATGTATAGATTATTTTAAAAAAATAAAACTTCAGGCCTTTTTAAAGTTAAAAATTATAATGTTAATATATATCTAAGTCTAATTATGTAGCTCCAATAGCATTTTTTTGTGTGAGGAAACCACAATTTCTCTTTCACTTATGTATTTCAGCAATTTCTCACGTGCTCTGAAGCATCAAGTATTGTTATCAGATACATCTTTTCATAAGATTGGAGCAATTTGATCACAGTTGGGGAAGACAATTTTGTTGTTGTTTTGGTGGAGTCTGTCTCCCTGTTATTTCTTTCATCTCTTTACTGTGACCAGCTAAAGCTGCAAGGCCAATCCATTCGTGTCCTCTCCTGCAGAATCCTGGGAGCAGGGGTGGCAAATGCTTTTATTTCCATTGGGTGTTGTTAATTCAATAAAGTGGGAGATTTGTTTCTTTATTCATCCTGGTTACAGAAAAGAAAAGGCAAGGGGACTAAGTGTTGAATTCCAAGGGCCCACCTTTCTTCTTTTCTGTGCCTCCATTCCCCTGGTTTTTTATCTTCCAGTATTCACAGTTCCTTCCCTCTGAAAAGCCCACTGTTTACTTTATGAACAATGATCAGTCAGTAAAATCTTCAACTTGGTGGCAGACCAAGCTGCCCCTGAATGTTCAAGCAGCTCACCACAACCCCAAGAGGTGCAGGAGACTATTACAGGGGACACATTTCATAGACCTTACAGGGGTTATAACCTTCTTGATTGGCATAAACCCGTAGAGAAATGCTGCTTTCCAAATGTTGGAAGAGAAGGATGAAGAGATACATTGAATATGCCTACATTGTTACCGCTTTGATTTCAGGTCTTACATTCAGAGCCTCAGCAGATTCCTCATCACTTTGGGGTTCATAGCAGTGGAAATGATGCTGATCAAGGATAACACAAGATTTTAGGGAAACCCAGCCGGCGTGGTTCATTGGTTGAGTGTTGACCCATGAACTAGGAGGTCACGGTTCAAGGGCTGTGGTGTGCAGGAGGTGGCTGATCAATGACTCTTCCTCGTCATTGATGTTGCTATCTCTCTCTCCTTCTCCATTCCTCTCTGAAATCAATAAAAATATATTTTAAAAAATATTTAGGGGAGAAATGATCCTTCTTAAAAGAAGGGGTGTTCTGGGATTTGAGGACATTTTCAAAGGCCTCCTCGCTTGTCAAATAAATAAATGAATGAATAAATAAATGAATAAGACAAAATCCAGGTTGAAGGACAATTCAGTCAAGCTACCCTAACATAGCCTGTACTTTTGTCTATTCAAATGTGTTTGCCCTCGAGCCAAACAGCCAGCTGTGTTCGGCTGGGTGATGTATGAAGCAGAAAGAACACTGTCTGATTTTTATATCCAGTTGAGCCTGAAGTACCTTGAGATGGGGAGGGAGATGGCAGATCTCACTCCCACTTAGGAATTATTATTCATGCAAGAATCACTCATCAGCTATCCTGTAGCCCTCCCTTATTCCATTAACCCCTCAGCCACTGGGTGGTAAACAGGAGGGGCTTATGATCTAATTAAAAATAACTGGTTGGTTGCATGCGATTTAAGGAGGAACTTTTGAGTTTTGTTTCATTTGAAGGGAATGGCTGTGTTGGTTTATTTATTTATTTTTTATTTCCTTTTTATGCAGTGGTGAATACCCTCTAGCTCTCTTCCCATACATTTCTTACACGTGTAATTTCATTTTGGAATAGTCACCTGTATTGAGGTTAAGTGCTTATGCAAATAAGGTGTGTCACAGACTACTTATTTAGTGAGCTCCTGAGCTGGAAATTCGTATTGGAAGGCTACTCTAACTGGGCAATTTAGCTCAGTCAACATCCTTGGTTTTTATGGGATTCTGAGAAGTTGTTTAGATGTTTTCCTTCCCCAAATCGCTCCACAAAATATCTGTGGAGAACCATTTAGAAATGATCTCAGAAGTGAAATCAGGTGCACAGGAATTGGACAAAGGGCTCCACGCCTTTAACAAAGACCAAGCAGAGAATGGGGCACTGAATTATCTGGGCCAAATCCAGATAAGTATTACTTATTTTAACATTACATTTACTTGACTGTGGAGTCCACTGAAATAATGTCGAGGAGTTATCTCTCTGTGTAGAGTTAACAAGGAGACTGAGGCCATATCTGCACAGCGAAACGAATTAAAATTCCAGCATAGTCCTTGCAGTGCACTTAATCTGTTAAACCGGGAAATAGGATTGCAGTATGTTTGATCTAATTGTGATGCAAGGTATTCAAGATTTGCATAAAATACTTAATAGATGCTAAAATCTCTGTGAATTTTATAGCCATCTGTAGATAAGAACTTATGGAAACTCAGATGTTGAAAGAAGAGTGACATATGGGTTTTAAAACAATACTGCTGCTTTCCAGTTCACCAGCCACCAGGAACACAATGTGCTCGGACCACGCCTTGTCAGGACTGAACAGCAAGAAGAAAGAGGGAGCCACATCCCAGCTTTGTTAGGGATGCCATGTATTGCTATTCTGGGAACAGAAATGACAGATTCTTCCAGCGGAGTCGCATTCCAAATAGAATGTTTGCTGCAGTGGGAAACAGAACGGCACTCTGTTGGCTAAGAGCATCAATTCTGAATCCAGACAGCCTGGTTCAGATCCCAGTTCCATCCTTGTATGACCTTAGGCCAATAGCTTAACCTCTCTGAGCTCCAGTTTTTGTTTGTGTTTTGTTAATCCTCAGCTGAGGATATTTTCCCATTGATTTTTAGAGAGACTGGAAGGGAGGAATGGAGAGAGAGAGAGAGAGAGAGAGAGAGAGAGAAACATCGATGTAGATGTGAGAGAGAGACATCAATTTGTTGCCTTCCGCATGTACCCTGATTGGGGTCGGGGATCGAACCTGCAATCCAGGTACATGCTCTTGACCAGGAATCGAACCCGAGACCCTTCAGTCTGTGAGCCGGTGCTCTATCCACCGAGCCACACTAGTCAGAGCTGTGCTCCAGTTTTATTGTCTATAAATCATGATAATTCATGGCACTTATCTCATACATCATCATGTGGATTAAATGAGTTAATATTTGTAAAGGGCTTAGAACCGAACCTGGCACACATAGTAATGCCAGTTTTTAAACTTCTTATTTCGGAATGAGTAATGCCCTTTGAATAGCTGAGTGTATGTTAATTCTGTTGTTGCTATTGCTGATTTTAAGTCGGTGTTTTTTACCAAGTGCAATGCCTTTAGTTCCCGTCCCACTTCGATTTTGTAAAGAAGTCCCAGACCATCACTAATCCGCATCTCTGACTGGAAAGGGGACGAATATTTGCTGGGCACTCACAGCAGGCTTGGGATTTTACGTATGCTGTTGCCTATTGTTTCCCAATACACGGTATGGCTATGATTAGTTCTATTTGACAGGTGAGCCAACCTAGGAAAACTGAGCTAATGTGTCTTCTCTTAGTCTTAGTTGGAACATATGTTAAATGAAGACAGTGATACTTCCTTCTCAGAACATCCAACCAAAGTGACTCATAAACCATGAAATCGTATGACTTTAGAGTCCTGAGAAGGAAACATCACTGTTTTATATGACAAGCTGGAGTGTCTCTGACTCAAATCAGCCCAAACAGGCACTTCTGGAATCTGCCCTTTCCAGGCCCTGTTGGTCAGAGGAGGTCAGAGTGCCATTAATTGCCAAGGGCTGCATGGTGTTCCTCTTTGCAGCTTCCTCCTCCACAGAGGCAGCACTGCCCTAGTGGCTTCTTCGAAATAATCTTAAAAATAACCTCAAAAGGACTTTCGCCCTCAGGAAGAACAAGTTGGTATGGGGAGAGGTGGTGTGGTAATCATGAGTTCTGTCCACCGAATATTTCCAATTCTCCTCTCCAGAATGTAGTGGGATTAGTAGCTGTACCCCTGAGGGTAGGTGTGGCCATGTGACTTACTTTGGGTTGTGAGAAGTGATACATGTCACAGCTCATGAAGGCCCTGTAGATGAGCAAGAGATTGATGTTGTTGTTCTAGGCCAATTACTTCTGGGTGTTTGTTATGACAGTGTAACCTAGCCTACCCTGACGGATCCAAGGAGTTCTCATATTTAGGGTGCATCAGAATCCCACAGACGGATCGTTGAAACAGATGGCTAGGCCACATCCCAGAGTTCCAGATTCAGTAAACCTGGGGTGAGGCCTGAGAATTTGCATTTTATTATTTTTTATTTTTTTAAGAAATATTTTATTGATTTTTTACAGAGAGGAAGGGAGAGGGATAGAGAATTAGAAACATCGATGAGAGAGAAACATCGATCAGCTGCCTCCTGCACACCCCCTACTGGGGATGTGCCCACAACCAAGGTACATGCCCTTGACTGGTATCAAACCCGGGACCCCTCAGTCCACAGGCCAATGCTCTATCCACTGAGCCAAACCAGTCAGGGCGAGAATTTGCATTTTAACAAATTTCCTGGTAATACTGATGCTCTGGTCTGAGAATCACAGAATTTTTTTTAATTAAACAGAGACACTTTAAATATATTTTTATTGATATCAGAAAGGAAGGGAGAGGGAAAGAGATAGAAACATCAATGATGAGAGAGAATCATTGATCAGCTGCCTCCTGCACAATTCCTACTGGGGATCAAGCCCGCAACCCAGGCATGTGCCCTGACCGGGAATTGAACCATGACTTCCTGGTTCATAGGTCAATGCTCAACCACTGAACCACACTGGCCAGGCTGAGGATCACAACTTAACAACCACTGCAATGAGTCTTTAACCTATGAAGAAACCAAACTTTTCTCTATGGTCTTTCTAGAGCCCTCTTGTTTATGCTCCCTCAAAATTTTTTACACTATTGTTGTGGTATATTATCATATCATATATCATATCATATCATATCATATCATAGTAAGAGTATAAATAATCTCTTAATTTTTGTTCAAATAATTTATAACTTAATATCTAGCCACTGGGAGCATAGGCATGGGAAAAGGTAGAATGTTTGTTTGGTAAGGAACCTGCCTAAAGCTCTCACAGATGAAAAGTCACTTAATTGGAACTCAAACATGGCAGGGATGCACTCAATGCCCATGCTTAGGTCCTGTCTCACCTCCTTTTCATTTCATAAAACTATATTGGGAAGGGCCACCAGATACTTGTTATTGGCTACATGTACTGGCTACATGAGACACCCCTGGGGAGATGAAGTCTTGTTAGCGTTAGGGTTCAGTGGTGAGGGGTTGAGATTGGATAACTACATCTGCTTTATTCAGAACGGTGCCCAGCTAGTGACTCCAGGGCTATGATCGCACAAATCACATGCATTATCCTTTAATCTCTCAGTGAGGAAAAAATTATGGACTTCTCTGAAGATGATGTTTCTCTATAAAACTGCATATTTGGTAGCTAGTCTGTGCCAGGAAATTATGGCTCTGCAATTTATAATGAAGAGAAAGTGTTAAAGCACTTTAATCACCTGAGTAGTTTTCTCTGGTGAAAACACCTCCCTTAGTGTCAGTTCCCAGGGAACCTACTGCATCTCTGGCGACCTGGTTTCATTGTTAACAGTAAAGCACTGTGAGGGCTGACCCTACTCACCAGTGTGCACAATTCTAAATGATTTCTAATGGAACCAGGGAATTATTTTTTATTTGGAACAAAATAACTTCCATCTCCCCAGGGGAAAAGGTTGTGGCTTTCTTTTGTTCTTTCCTTTTAGTTTTCTTTTTCCCTTCCCTTCCCTTCTCTTCTCTTCCCTTCCCTCCCTTTCTCTCTCTCTCTCTCTCTCTCTCTCTCTCTCTCTCTCTCTATCTCTCTCTCTCTCTCTTCCTTCCTCCCTCCCTCCTCTCTTCCCTTTTCCCCCTTTCCTTTTCTTTCTTTCCTGTTGCTATTAAGCGTTCACCTGCATTTGTTTCTCCCATGAGGGCCTCTTTGAGTTTTCGTTCATTAAGCCTTACTTAACCTCCTGTCAAAGGCTAGAGGAGAGTTACCAAATTGAATAGCATTGATACAAACCATGTGTAAGAGAAGGTGAGCTCTCTCTCACTAATAGAAAGAGAATTAGATAAGTCTGGTCTTCATATCAACAGTTAAACAATTTATGATCAATAAGAGTCTTCCCTCTCAGGTTACTGACACTTGACTTTTTTTTAAGGCAATAGTCCTAAAATCTAGTTGCTTAACAGATTCACACGAGGCACTTAAAAAATATTAATGCCTAATGCTTGTCCCCTCCCCCCACCCTACCCCCAAGATTCAGATTTAATTAGTCTGGACTTGGGAATCAGTATTTTAACAAACAAATCAAAACAGACCAAACAAACACAATAGTACAAAAAATATTCCAGGTGATGACAACTGCTTTAAGGTATGGGTCCATGAGTGTGTTTTTTTCTTCTCCAACATCCTTGTGATAAATGATACACTGATCTGAGGACCAATGCATTGCTAGAGAAACTAGGAAACTAGGAACAATTCTGCATCAGAATTGTTCAGACCAATGTTTCTCAAAGTGTGGTCCCTGGATCAACAGTATCATCACTGTCTGGGAACCTGTGAAAAATACCAATTCTTGGGCCTGACTCCAGAACTCTGGGGATGAGGCCCAACGGTCCACATATTCACAAATCCTCCAGGGGATTCTGATACCAACTGAAGTTTGAGGACTATTGTGATGGAGCCTTATTACTTAAAGGATGTTCCAATCTTGACATCAGGTCTGAGCCTGTTAGAAATACAGAGTCAGGCCCTGCTTAAGACTTAACAAAAGCAAAACATTTTAAAAAGACCCTTGTTAATATCATGCACTTTAAAGTTTAAGAAGCACTGTGTTAGAGAAGTTTGAATGGTTTTTAACATTCCATTGGTCCCTTTTAAAAATATGTATATCTATGAGGGCATCATTGGCTGTTGTGACAGATAAATTCAGAAACCTGTGGCTTAATCAAATGCCAACTGACTTCTTGTTTAACCTGAACTCTCATCAGCGGCAGCAGGGAGCTGTGTTCTCCACAGTCAGGGCCTGGAGATGAGAGGCTGCTGTTTTCAAGCTGGGCTTCCAAACCCCCTTACACTGGATGCATCAGCATCGGCATCTGGGGGAAAAGTGGGGAGAGAGAGGGGAGAATCCCTTGGGAGGTTTCCTTGGTCCTGGCCTGGAAGTCACATATATCATTTTCCCCCACATTCCATTGGTCAACACTCAGCCACACAGCTCTGCCTAGAATCAAGGGAGGGCTGCGAAACAGAATCCCAGCCTGGGCAGCTGCTACTCGGTAACAACTCAACCGCACGCGAAGGCAACATGAATCTTTAGCAAGTAGTTATCGGCTTTGCCACATTATGGGTTCTTCATCTGACCACATAGGAAGAGAGAGGTGGGGCTCATACTACTTACCCAGAGTCACTCTGGCAAGCAAAGCCCTATTCTTTGTAATTACTGGATTTTAGTATTGTAGACACCCTCTCGTGGTTTTTAAGTTCTTAGATATCAGATTCGAAAGCTAGTTATTATAGAGATTTAGATTCAATAAAAGCCCACATAGGTATAATCATTTAGGGCAGAAAAAAATGCAAAGCAGATAGGAGGCCTGGTGGGACAATCAATGTTGACTGAAATTAGTGTTCACAAAGCACTTGCACATTTATTATACACTAGAGGCCCGGTGCACAAAAATTTGTGCACTCAGGGGAGTCCCTCAGCCCAACCTGCCCCCTCTCGCAGTCTGGGACTCCTCGGTGATGTGGGAGCAGGCCTAAGCTGTCAGTCAGACATCCTTAGCACTGCTGAAGAGGTGTGAGAAGCTCCCGCCACTGTCACTGTGCATGCATCTGTCAGCCTGGCTTGTGGCTGAGCGGAGCTCCCTCTGTGGGAGCGCACTGACCACCAGGGGGCAGCTCCTGTGTTGAGCGTCTATCCCCTGGTGGTCAAAGTGTGTCATAGCAACCAGTCATTCCTGGTCATTTTGCCACTAGGGTCAATTTGCATATTACTCTTTTATTATATAGGATTAGATGCAACAACATTATTACCTCAGTGTTTTGTCTATAGTTTTCATAAGAGAAAAAATAGCCCTAACCAGTTTGGCTCAGTGGATAGAGTGTCGGCCTGCGGACTCAAGGGTCCTGGGTTCGATTCCAGTAAAGGGCATGTACCTTTGGTTGTGGACACATACCCAGTAGGGAGTGTGCAGGAGGCAGCTGATCGATGTTTCTTTCTCATTGATGTTTCTAACTCTCTATCCCTCTCCCTTCCTCTCTGTAAAAATAAAAAAAGAAAGAAAGAAAAGAAAAGAAAAGAAAAGAGAAAAAGAAAAAAAATGAGTGCCAGAGAGGTAATAAAACTTTTCTGGGGTCACCAAGCCAGTAGATCCAAGGCTTCATTGTCAAAGCATATCGCTATTGCAAAACGTGACACAGTTGTGAGGACAGACTTGAAGGTATTCTCCATCATCCCTGACTCTTGGGGTTCACACTCTTATATAAACTCCTCTCCTTGTGACTTACTTCTAAGCAACAAATTGCGGCAGCAGTGATGGGATGCCCCCCACCCCCATTATTATGCTACATAGACTCTGTCCTGCTGGCACACTTGCTGGAGAGTCGCTCTCTCCTCATTGCTGGCTTTGAAGAAGTAAATTGCCGTGTATCCCACGGGCATTAAGAAATGGATTCTGCCAACAACCTCAAGAAGTTTGGAAGTGGGTCCTTCCCCAGTTGAGCCTCTGATGAGAACCCAGCCCTGGCCAACACCTTGATTACACACAGCCTGGTAAGTCTAAGCAGAGGACACAGCTAAGCTGTGACTGGACTCAAACCACAGAAACTGTGAAATAGCAACTGTGTGTTTCTGTACTCTTCTAAGTTTGTGATTTTCAGCTTCCAACTGCATTTAGTTGTATGTTTATGTACTTTAGGGGCACAGTGCTTTTTGTGGCTTAGTTAACTCTGATCTGACACTTACTTTATTGCTGGTCCCACAAATATACAACTGTATTTTCTGCATCAGTTATTTATAAAAGATATACACTGATTTTTCAGTTCCATATCCCTAATAACCCTGGCCTCTGATATTTCATCATTAGAGGAAAAGGGTGATTGGATATATCTTTGTTATAATGTCTTAGTTCAGTTTGCCAACAAACACATGGAAATTACTGGCAGTATCTTCCCGTAGTACATTCTGACTCCTTGATGCTGTTGTCCAGTTCATTTTAATCTCTTTTATCAGAAATGTTCTCCTATGAATATCTTTGTGTAATTAAATTCCCAAAATTATTATGGGTCATTGCTTGTGTATTCTGTTATTATTCTAAAGTTTTTATAGGGTCCATTTTGACTGAATACCTGAGATACAAAGGCTTTGGTCACAGCTTTGTTGACTTTTTCTACATAAAGAGTTGATCTGGGAGGCTGTGAAGAAACACAAGGAAGGCAGGACCATGGAGATCAGGGGTGGGGGAAGTAGGGGGGTGTAAAACAACGAAGGAAAGTTTGGGGCTCCAGCTGGGATGAGAGGAAAAGGGACACAACCCTGAGTCCAGGCTCTCTCCCTCCAGTGCCCTTGGAATCTTTTGCTACAACCAAGAAGAAGATGAGTAGAAGGATGAACAATATAAATTGTGCTTTTTTAAGATAGAAGGTAAATTCTTCTATTTCCTACTACTGGTCAGCTCTAAGCTGAAGCCAGTATATGTACACTACATTGTACATATTTTAAAATGTCTATTCATTTAGACTTTTTAAAAAAGTCTATTTGATTTCTTGAAAGTTTTTATTATAGGATTCTTTTAAAGAGTATCTGTATCAACATACTAACAGGTGAAATTTTTGTATATAAAAACCAAAAAAAGTAAATTTTATTCTGTTTTAGATACTATAGGTTTAACTAATGGGACACTATCTGGGCTATAAGCACTAAGAATAATACCAGGAGTCTTGTCCTGGATGTGTTCATTCACTCATTATTTAACTAATCCAACTAGTATTTATTGAGCACTGGCTATGTGTAACCTGCTGCCAACATGGCTTAGACCAGGGGTTGGCAAACTCAAGCCCAGAGCCAAATCCAGTCTGCAGCCTTCTCTTGTGTGTAAAGTTTTATTGAAACACAGTCATGCTCATCCTTTTACATATTCTCTGTGGGGGCTTTTGCATTAGTGACCACATGGGCCACAAAGCTGAAAATATTTACTAGCTCTCCCTCTAAAGAAAAAGTTTGTCACCCTTGTCTTACAGGATCCAAGATACTGTGCCTTGCTTAGTTTCCTGATCAGAATAATGAGGAAATAAATGTCTACCTTGTCCAACTTATACTATTCTTCAGGGTATAAAAAAGTGATATTGTGAAATATAAAGTAACAATAGTTCCCATTGATTGTAAGCTCATTATGAGTCAGGTGTTTAGCTCATCTCATCCGTCCTCACAAGGTAACTGCTGTCCAGGGTTCCATGTGACAAATGAAGACACTGCAGCATCAAGAGCTTAATTGAAGGCTGGAGTGACACCTCCAAGGAGTGCCAAGCCTGGCTCCCAGTTCAAGAAGACCACTCTCGGTCCTTTATCTGTATGGTGTGGATCAAGTTTCTGGGTCAGCAGGGTTGGAGTGCAGAGTATGGACTGAATGCAAATGATGGAGTGAAGACCTGTCAGCCCAGAGCAGTGGCACAGCAATACGAGACTGTTGGAGAATAATCATCTTTAAGGGTTATTTTACCAGAGCCATTCAACAAATGTATTTCAATGTATTTGAACAATTATTCCCTTTGAGTGTATTTGTTCTTTACGAGTGCTTGGGTCCAGTGACATAAAAGGAGTCTTAGAAATGATATGTAAATGATGTAAACTCATGTACTCTTGATGCCGTGACGGAATGTCATAAACTCAGTTACTTAACTCCGCCTGTTCTATGTGTCTAACGAAGTATGGAAGGCTACACACTTTCAGTAGAGTGCTCAATATTAAATGCTCCATTTTACATGTTATACACATCTTAAAATGCCATATGCTGTAAAAGATATGTGGGGGGAGGAGGGGGGAGTGGGGAGGTAAGTCACCACCCTCAATGATGAATCACTCCCTGTTTAAATGCTGTTCCGTTAATTCAAGTGACATTTTGACAATAGCATGCTGACAGTCCAATGGTTTGACCTATACAACAACCTCTAATTATTACTAATTAAATAATTAATTATTCATAGAAGTCAGTGCCATTAGCATAGCAGGGATGTGTTGGAATATGAGTTATATGGGGTTTATGAGTCTTCAGAAAATAGATTCTTTAATAAATTAATAAAGGGGCTCTGGGGTTTCATTAAAAGGTGGCTGGAGGGTGTGCTTGCCTGTTTCCAAGGAGACCACAGGTGGTTCGTTGCTTTTTTTTTTTTTTTTAAGTTAAACTTGTTTGGGCTAGATGATTTTTTTTTCACCCTTTTCTCACTGTTCTGTCCTCAGGCAGAGAACGGAACATTTTAATGAAACCCCTGTTGTCTTCATATCACTTTGATCCCCTTGTGTTCTCTCCAGTCTACATGTTGGCCAGTCGGATGAAGGGTTTCAGATTCCCCCCCCAGTATTGAAAACTGTGGCATGCCCTCCATGAATAAACAACGTGGTGGTGGAGACCCAGCGAAGAGAAAGGCAGAGCAAACAAAGGGATGAAGGAAAACGCATAAATTCAAATGACACGGGCCTCATTTACCCACTTAATTACCCTGACTCCTGACTCTGTTAGCCACTGCGATTATTTTTTTAGTTAAGCCTGATTTGAAGAACTTAGAGAAAAAATAAGCTCATCTATTTTTTTCCCCCTCAACAATCTCTTTGCCACATGGAGTTCCGCTTCTCCGTTATCTCACCGTAATAATGATCATGGTAATATTAATGTCTTCCAGCACTGCTCACTAAATAGTGATAAAAATAGTAATATTAATGCCTTCTAACATCCATTCTTGATGCTCTGAGGCGCATCATAAATTCTGTCTTTGTTTAAGCAGTGGGGAACCCACACAATGTCATTACAGTTATCATTAGAACTCAAGGGCACTCCCGGAATCTGAAACCTAAGTGGGGCTAAGTCAGCCAGCCTACCAAGGCCATGGGTGAAACAGAAAAGGAATAAAATATCATTTTTATGCTGTTTCGACATTTGACCTATTTTGGAAAAGATGCCTTTTTAAAAAAGACCACAGTTTGCTATTCTCTAAAAAGATTGAGGGACGTGTTTTTCTGAAACCAGACACAATCAGTCTTTCAAAGTCACTAAGACCCATCTGTGTGTTTGTGCATCCCCGCCCCCTCTCTCTTTCCCCTTCCTCTACAAACGGGAGGGCAAATGGACCCCCCTCCAGCAGCAGCGATCTTCCTTCTGTGGATGAGGAGCCGGCCTGACTTTCTGGGGTGGCATCCCGTCTACGTGAGGGACCGCGGAGACAGAAAGACAGAAAAAGAACCCAGCGCACAGCACTGAGCTGTTGAAGGCCAAAGAGGAAATGTTGAGAACATTGTCATTATTAACGGGGACTTGCTAAGTGAAAACAAAGCTTCCCCCGGAACTAGTAAAACAAACATACCCTTTAGCGATGGGTTTAATTTTCTGACATTTCCTTTTACCTTCCGCAGCTCCCTATGAAAAGCCAGCTTTGAGTAGCAGCCTGGCCCAACCTCCGCTTAGGACTGTCAGTCACAGGGAGACTGGGGATCCTTCCGCACTCCTGTGGCAGAGTGTGCGGGAGCCTGGCCTTGGTCCAGCTCTGTGTGGCTTTCCTCCTCTCCTTTTCCTGCTCCCTGAATGTGATGGGTTTGTGCTTGTTTTATTTTGTCTTTTTAATGTATTTTTCTCACTTTTTAAAATTCTCTCTTTATCATCCCAGCTTCTCAAATATACCCCCCCCCATCCCCTGCTTTATCATCTCCTCACTCCCCCATCATTTTTTTTTCCTGCCTGGTTATTTTCTTGTAGCTGTCTGCTCAGTGGGCAGTTGTATTTGGCTTTTTAAAAATTCATCAAAATATATAGATGGCACCATTAGTTTATAAGTATCTGGACTGGAACATATAATCAAGAGAGGTAAAATAATATCAAACCATTAAAGTTAATTACTAACACAAACGGATGTTTACTAATACTCAGTATAGGAATACGAATCATTTTAGGAAAATATTATTAAACCCATAGGCATCCAGGGCGCCATCCCCCACCTTTCTAAAAACTGAGCTCAGGGAAGATTAAAGCCATAATTAAACACATACTTTATTTCTGTATTTAGTTTTCACAAACGACATCCTTTTAATATAAAACTGACATTCTGGCATCAGTCATATGCCCAGAAGAGTCAGATAATCAACAACAGTTTATAATAACATTGCACCGGAATAATTAATGAAATCTAAAGTTCAATGAAATGTGTGTTCCCCAGCACCACAATGAGGAGATACTCATTTCCATGTATATCTAGGAGGTTTGAAGCTCCGAAAATTAGAGAAAGAAATTAAGTATTTGAGGGCTTGTCATAACTTTGCCCACTCTATCCTATTTTTAAACTCTTATTCCCCTTCCTCCTCCTCCTCTACTTCCTCTTCCTCCTCCTCCTCCTCCTTCTCTTTCACTAGATGAGATTTGCCCCTCACATTTGACCTAAGTAAAACATAGGGAATATAGTCAACAATATTGTAATAATTGTGTATTGCGCCAAGTGGATACCTAAAATAGTGGGGGGGGGGGGGGGGGGGGGCGGGGCACTTTGTAAAGTATAAGATTGTCTAACCATTATGCTGCACACCTGAAACTAATAGAAAATAATGTCCAATGCAAACTGTAATTGAAAAGTAAAATTTTTAAAAAGTACACAGATTCTGTAGCAAACTCAAGCCATGTTAACATCAAGAGAAAAACATCAGTGTCTATGTTATAATTTAATGATTACAGTATTTACATTTTTACATATAGATCATTGTTCATTAGCTCCAGCTTTGTAAAAAGAAGGGACTATGTGATCTCTTGAAATTCTTCCTGGGCTTCTGAGTCCATTATTAACTTACTAGTTGATGGCAATGTCTGTGCAAGTCCACTGAATTATTGTCTTTTACTAATTTTTTAAAAAGGGGAGCCATTACCAATCCTAAGCTGAATGGGCAAGAGAGTGAGCTGTTACCAGAACCTAGATAGAAAGCTGCCTGGCAGCCATTGTGACTTTTGGTGTATGCAGATAGTCAACCTGGAATGACAGCAGGGAGAGAATTTGGAGAACAAATACCAGAATACAATTCTCCTTTTTCCTTCAATGTATCACCAGTGCCATTACATTCCACCACCTCCTACTGCAACACTCACACACACCTCTGTTGGTTGAGTATAACCTGCAAAAGCCAGCAAGGAACCCATTGATGTTGTCCTTGAGCAGAGTAGGATGGATAGGAGTAGGAAGTGGATGTGGAGTGGCAAAGGGAACATATCTAATGCATATAATAGACTGGGCATCATTTTGGAGTATTTAAGCACAACTGGCGAAGATGAGGATATCCAGAGGCAAATAAAGGTATGTATATAGACTAGTAAATAGGCATAAAAAAGAGCTTTATAGGGACTGATTCTGACATCAATGACTATACTCAATTAAACTCCATAAGTCCCAGATTCAGAGGGGAGGGGCAGGTCTTTACAAACATAAAGTCATAACAGACAATAGTGGAGGCTGATGAATACTAATATTATGCTAAAATCTGCATAAGCCTAATGATCTCAATAGATGGGAATCACGCTGCCTGAATCCTTCATGCACACCATGTCTCTGGCCCAGTGCAACACTTTCCCTAGTTCAACCAGGTGAGGAGTTGAATGGGACAATGGATGAGAATTAATATTTATTGAGCATCTTCTGTGAGTTTGGTACATTGTGTATATTACCTTACAAAGTGCTCACAGAAATCCAGAGAAAGCCATTCTTATCCGCTTTTTTACTGAGGAAGCGATGGAGGCTCAGTGACCTTCAATCATCTATTTACAAGTTCATTCAGTCAAGGACTATTTCTTGAGTGTCTACTCAGTACATGGTATTACATGAGGTATTCAGATATAAAGTTAAATAAGGCACAGTCTGTGTTTCTGTCCTCTCCTAAGGAAGAAACACTGTCACAGGTCATTTCTATAAAACGTAAAACATTAGGAGCCCTTGAAATCCTTCTTCCTTTCATCTGAGCTCATGCTATCTCCACATGGAGCATCAGCTCCCTGCTCCCGCGTGAGGCTCTCCATCACTGGCAGCAGGAGGGTTTTCCATGCATTTCTTTGTTGACCAGGAGAGCTCTACAGAGCTGAGTAAGAATCCAGTCTGACAGTAACACATTTGACAGAGGATGAATTGTGCTTCTTTTTGTTTATTTACATCCTCTCTCTGACTGAAAGGAAAGGAAGGGAAGGCACAATGATATTCCATGAATTATTTCACTTGAGGCTAATCTTAACAAATGCTTTGAGTAAAGAGAAACAGATTTTATGACTCAGACCTTTTCCATTCCATAGATGTGAATGTTCCTAATGGATCATACACTATGCACGCTCTCAAAATACACACACACACACACACACCCTTTTCAGCCCAGTATAACAGGCACCCTTTTCAGCCCAGTATAACAGGCAGCCACTTTGTTGTTGTTATTAATCCTCACCTGAGGATATTTTTCCATTGATTTTTAGAGAGAGTGGAAGGGAGGGGGTGAGACAGAGAGAGAAACATTAATGTGAGAGAGACACACTGATTGGTTGCCTCCCACATGTGCTTTTGCAACTGGAGTAGAATTGGGACCCTTCAGTCAGCAGGCTGAAGCTCTATCCACTGAGCCAAACCAGCCAAGGCAGGCAGCCATTTTTTTAAAAAATATATTTTATTGATTTTTTACAGAGAGGAAGGGAGAGGGATAGAGAGTTAGAAACATTGATGAGAGAGAAACATCGATCAGCTGCCTCCTGCACACCCCCTACTGCGGATACGCCCGCAACTAAGGTACATGCCCTTGACCAAAATCGAACCTGGGACCCTTCAGTCCACAGGCCAATGCTCTATCCACTGTGCCAAACTGGTTAGGGCCAGGCAGCCATTTTTTAAAACTATATACATATGTTTTTAATTGATTTCAGAGAGGAAGGGAGATGGAGAGAGATAGAAGCATCAATGATGAGAAAGAATCATTGACTGGCTGCCTCTTGCATTCCCCACATTGGGGATCAAGCCTACAATCCTGGCATGTGCCCTGACTGGGAATCGAACCATGACCTCCTGGTTCATAAGTCAATGCTCAACCACTGAGCCACGCCATCCAGGCTCCAACTTTTAATGGGTCAAAGTAGTCCTTGCAATGCATTTAGACTAATGCAGAGTAGTGGATCAATTGTGACTACACAGGTCACTTCTAGGACTTTAAAGTGATCATCGTGTACTCAAAAGGGTAGGATCGCTGGCTCTTAGTAAATATCAAAGAAATTATTGATACCCTTAACTGTATCCCTTTTCTATAGGCCCCTAATTTCCCACTTGATTGCCATGTAGCCTAAATGTGGGTGATCTAAAGATCTGGCATCTTCTAAAGGTTTGACTATTTCGGGTTAATAATTGATCTGGCATCAGCATCTCATAATGATGTCTTTCCCCTCAGGGTCCTTGCTATGGTCACCTCTAGGTAAGGCTACCCTCCACAACCAAATGAAGGGCAAACTATCTATAATAATAAAAGAGTAATATGCTAATTAGACCGGATGTCCTTCCAGACCACCTTCTGGATGAAGCCAGGGCTGTGAGGGAAGCCTGGGTCCTGGGTGCTGGAGGGAAGCCGATGCTGGCAGCCGGAGGAAAGAAGGCCTACTCTTGCACAAATTTCATGCATGGGGCCTCTAGTGTCTTATATGCTCTCAGTAAGTCTTTGGGAAGCAAAATTGCTACTTAGTTAAGGCTAAAAATCAACACAAAAGAAGAGCGTGGCCTGAGTATATCTCATAGCTTTGACTAGGCTACAACTAGACTCAGTCAAAGACTTCCACAGCCTTGAAAATCTAAGAAATCCCATTTTAAAACTCTTACCAGAGGAAGCCTGGAAGGACAATTTATTACTGATCTCAGGGTTAACGAAATGGCAGGGAATTATTGGTCCACTGGAAGTTCTAATATCTGAGTCATACTTAGCATCAGGTCTTATAAACAGGAGTTAGGTCTGTGTCTGTAATAATGCAGTAACTGATATGTCAAGGTAAGGAGGTGGAAGATCCACATGGCGTCAGTCAACTGGCAGAATTTCTGAGGAGACTGAGGCCAGACTCAGCATGAGCTGACAGTCCTAATAGGCTCGTGGGCCTATCTACCTATAGTGTATTTCAGATATTAAAGATGAATTTATATCTCTAATTTCTCTAAATCTTATGCTTTCTCTGTGTCTTTGGAAACTTCTAACAGTAGCCTTAGCTGGATAAATGAAATTGAATTACATGCAAATGTAAAAATGCAAATGAGAGTCAGAGATATTTATGGGCCTTTTTGCTTCTATCTCAGACCTACAAATGGGAAAAGATGGGGATGTAAGCAAACTGGCTAGAATGCTCTAGTTTCCAACATGGCTTCAGTCAAGTTAGTACTGATGAATCAGTAATAATACATCATCTCATTCTTATAACTCCTGTCTTTTCAATCTGTTTAGACTTGTTGAATCTCACTTGAAACACACCATGAAAATATGACTCAAATGCTAAAAGTTACAAACCCATCCCTACCCATTTGAGGAAAGAGATTACAATAAATAAATATCACAGCAAGGCCTCTCTAACTACTTTACTCTCATGGAGTATCTCATCCTAAAAAGTGTTATAGATATGCTACCCTTTCTGTTATGTAATATATAAAACATATATAACATGAATGTACAAAGCAATGAACATGTATATGTGTAAGGCACACTTGTATGTGTATTTTAAATCTATCACAAATCCATATAGCACATATGTGCACACATCATCATTTATTATGCAAACACATAATATATGTATAATGGATATTGTATGTAATATGTAACATGCATATATCCATGCATTATGTTCATGGTGTGCATATATATCCATATATGTTGCACATTGATGTGAGTAGATAAGCATATAACATAAATAATATTATACCATACACATATAATATATATACCTATATAAAATATATACCTATATAGCACATATTTGTAACATGTGACATATGTATCTATATTAAATGTCTTATACATGGCATTCATATACGTAAATATATAAACCATAAAACATACTTCAGAACATATATATGCAATACATATCATAACAATTTATAAGATATTTGTGTAATATATGTATAATATGCTATAAATATGCCCCTCCTTCTATTCTAAATTGGAAATTTATAAGTATAAATATGATTTCATGTATAATTTAAATATTAATATGTTCTTTTATAAAGGAAAAATAGCAAGAAAACATTTAATAATAAAGTAATACCTATTTGAATTTGGAAAATCTTGGGCATGACTATACTGGAAGTTGTAATGATGAATTAGATTTTTTTGCACGCTTAAAAAGACTACCCCCTGGATTAAGAGCTATAAAAAGATCAGAAGCCATTTTCAGTCAAACTATACAGGAAAATGAAAGAACAGAGGTGGAAGCAAACACTAAACTAAAAACTAGCACCAAGCTACATAATAACAGACTAGATTTATTAGCATATTATGAGAGGAAGAGGAAAATAACCCTAACTGATGTAGGTATAACATGCCTAGCACATGACCAGATCTTTGCCTATGCGAACATCCAGTACAAGACACAAAGTTGTGAGGAATGTAGGATTTCTCATTGGGTCTGGCTCTCCACACATTGCAGGACATCAGCGTGCCTGGACCGCATCCACTAAATTCCAATAACACATCCAATCACTGGGGCAACTAAAATTACCACTGAATATTTTCAAAGCACGCTCAGGGGCTGGAGTTCTCTTATGGAGAGCCACACTACAAGGCATGGACTCAATGGTGCTTTTATGCAGATCTTCACTCTCCAATATTAACTTGAATTAGCAATATTTTACTATGTAAAACTTTTTTTTTGAGATTCAGAATTTTTTCTCTCCACATTTAAAGACATTTTATAGGTTTCCATATGTCCAGGTTTCTTTAGCTTTCATCTAATATGTGTACTAATGTAGATGGGTCTAAATATTTGGTACATTTGGTGCACTCAAGGCAGTCTAAAAGTCTATGTTAGCTTTACCATCGCAAGACAGCTTGAACAATGAGGACATGGCCACAGTGGTGGATAGAGACTGTCTTTCACAGAAAGCAGCCTCAATAATGAATGTACTTGTAGTGCTCAGTCTCATTGCTAATGAGATTCACTATGGTCTGGAACATTTGTACATAGGGAAATGATATTTAAAATATAGGAAGAGATAACTTTCAAGGGGAAAATTTCACCAGAGCATAATCCATAATCTCAAGGAAGGAGCAATCTTTTCATTTTACTTGGTGATTTGAGGTAAGAGTCATAGAATATGATATATGATTCAAAGACCTTTTCTTAGAACTCATTTGCTTTCTTCTGAGGTCGTTGATCAGATGTTACCAGAGCCTCCAATAATGGGGCTGGTGGTGACCATCCTGATTTAGTGTATCCTTATGATAACTCTGGCTTAATGACAGGAAGAGTGAATAAAGAATGAATAAGGATTTTGTGGTTGGCACTTCTGTATCCAACCTGGGTGACAAGTTACATTCAACTGCTTCACAGGTACAGAGAAGACAGAGGTATGATTTGCATTTTCTTCTGAATAAAATCTTAAGCATTCACAGTATGGTACATCAACAGGAGAAAACTCAGGTCAGAACCATTGCATGTCATATCTGCTCCTGGATTATCTTATGTGACAATATAAGGGAAGATGCTGGTCCTCCATTTGACAATGATTCTTTAACACATAGGATGTGCCAGGTACTAATACTCTTCTAAATGCGTCACGTACACTAATTCATGTAATCTTCACAACAATCTTCTGTGGTACTTTCTATTATTATTTCTAAGTTATAAATGATAAACAGAAGCACAGAGAGATTGAGTAACTTGCCCAATGTTTCACATTAATGAATGTTGGGATTCATTTCAATCAAGTAGTCTTGTTCCAGATTCTTCTCTTTTAATCAATATGCCCTGCTATCTCCTTCCCTCATTCTTTCCTCTCCTTGAAATGTAACAGCTGTGTTTTAAGAATTAAAGAGAAAAGTTTGGTATTGGCCAATCTGGTGTTGATGCCTGAATGTAAATATACAACTAATAATTGTGAAAAATCTATCCTTGAAAGGACTTTTAACTTTCTCAATAGTCTTATTTAAAAAAACACACCAAAAAAAAAACCAACAGCTGATTGCCCTTCTACCTCGCAAAATGGCAAAGAATCTCATTTAAATGCTGCCCAGGAAAATGAAGGCTAATTGGAGCGATATCTTTGTGCCAAAGGCTACAGAAAATATGTCCTTTTGGTCACCAGATCTGCTCTCCTGTTTGCATGGATCATCATACTACTTATTATTATTTTTGTCTCCCAAAGGTATTAGAAACCATGAGCACAGTTGCCTGCATCTCTCTCCCCTTTCTGTGCCTCCTGCTGTTCCCTGTGAACCAGTATTAACTGCAAGGAGATTTCACAAGAGAGTTTCCAACTGGCTGGACAAACTGGACACACTGGGCTTTTCCTCACTCAGCCCAGCTCCTCCCCTCCCTCCTTCACCTCCCACTTCCCTCCTGATGGAACACACCACACCCCGTATCTTTTTGATTGTGTGTGCTTTTCCCTTTCATGACTGCTAAAGATTCTGAATGGGCCTCTTGTGTGGATGTGGAGACAATGGTCTTCATTTGATGGGATTATTTACAATAGGAAAAATAGCTTTAAAAAGAGAAAGCAGGAGAGACAGTTATAGCAAGAGGCCAGACTGTGAAGCCATCCTTTCATTAGGAGTCTGGCACCCTCCCACCTTTTCCTGGCCATCTGCCAAGCTCTCCACCACTCCAGAGTGGCCCTTGAGTTCTGTTACAGTTTCTGAATGATGCCGCAGCGTCCAGGCTCTGTAGTGTGACTCATTTCCGCAGTGAGAATGCTCCGGTACATTAACAGCTCTGTCTTCTTTGATCAAGTGACACCAGGGCATCCGTTCCCATGGCCAACACTTTCAGATGATTAGTCTTTTCCTGGGCACACCCGCCTGGAGAACAGAACACTGGCTGTAGAGGCGGAGCTGAGCTTGGCTCCAGAGGCGGAGAGTGTGCAAGACAAGGAGGAAGGGCTAGCTGAGGCCCCAAGCCTGCCCTGGCTCAGGCAGGGCTCTGGTGAGAATGTGAAAACCCTAGGCCAGTGGATTAGGGAAATATGCCTCTTCTCTAGCCCTCCAGCTCCACACTGGGGTCCACACTCTGCACAAAAGTAGGACTATATGGGGCAGCTTAGGTAGGCCATGGCATTGAACTTCAGCCGCTGATAGTCATGGGGTGGCATGCTGGCAGCAGGCAAGACATCCATTGCAAGACTGCATTGGGAATTCAAGCCTTGGGTTTACCCTGTGTGAGCTGTGCAAATCTGTTATCTTGGACATGATACTTAAATGTTCCATGTCTTAGTTTTCTTATCTGTGAAATGGTTATGCAATAAAAGCATCTAATCAGAGTCATTTTGAGAAAATTCACAGAAAGCATGTAAACAGTGCCCAGGGCAAAGGAAGCTCTCACTAAATGTTGGCTGTTACTATTTCTGTATCGCAGAGGGCTAATTTAACCTAGGCCTTCGCAAACACAGAAAGGAGCTAGCATGGCCTCTAGGATTGCTCGACTCAACCTTCTGTACATTTTTCTTTAATCCCAAAGGTTCTCCCCATTGCTGAGTAGAAAACTATATGATAATAATGGCTGACTTTTATTGTGCACTTATCGTACTTCAGGCCCTGTGTTAAGTACTTTGTGTACTAATATGTGATATCATTAAGTCATCCCAAGATATTTCTAAAAGAGATCTTTCTTTTAGCCCTCGTTTTCAGATGCAGAGCCTGGTGTTCACAGAAGCTAAGCAACATGTCCAAGGTCTAAATGCCAGCAAGTCATTCAGGTGGCATTTGAGAAAACCCCTTATCCCAGGACCCCACTACTGAAATCTGCTTACATCTGCAGATGCTCATTGCCCAATCTTCTTCTCTTCTCTCTTTTCATGACTTAAAAATATGTATCTTTCATGTCCCTGGTAATTCCTTTCTGGAAGCAGAGATCATGATGGTATGGATACCTGAAAGATTGAACAAATAGGTTAGCACAGCTGTCCTATTTACAAGTGAAATGGAAGTGGTAAACATAAATAAAACTTTCCTGTCCACAATGGTATAAGTTAAATAAGGCATAATGGATTGCCCCTCCTAAGGGGCTGGTTAGTGGAGACCAAAGAATCAGTCACACCCTCTCAAACGCCGTGTCCATCGAGGCTGGTGATGATGGGTGGCCCCGGAGGTCCTCCCGGTGTTCTTAAAATCAAAGCATTATCAGCCTCAACCAGTTTTGTCCTTTGTGCTGGCTCCTGTTTGAAGTAATACACTATTATTATTATTATTATAATTTTTAGTGTAGATGGCCTTGCTAATAGGCTCATTTTTTTCTCATTCCTTTTCTGAACTACTGTTTCATTTGTCTCCTCCTTATTTTATTTATCCAATTTTCCTCAAATTGCACTGTTTGTTACTTGGCCTCAGGGAGCACTGGCTATTAAAACTACACTAATAATTTTAATTTACTTAAAATGATGTAAGAACAGCACAGCTGTCAAGAAAAACAGGGCCTGCAAATAGGCGCTAGAGCAGGAAGGAAGCATTAAACAAAGCAAGAGGCCTGTGGTTCTGCACCCAGATTCAGCAGGGTATCACTGAGAAAGGGATGTACTCCCTGGAAGCTATGTGGAATGCAGCCATGCTTCTACTTCAGCACACATTCTAGTAGAAATTTTAAGTTTCCAGAACAAACCATTGGGGGCAGCGTCTGCCATGAGGTGTAATTATTTACTGTATGAAAATTTTTTTGTCATTGAAGAGACCTTCAGCATATTGAATACTGAATAAAAGAACTATTTGTACATGACTATTCAAGCATGCACCTTTGTTATAGTGTGAGGTGGATCTACACTTATTCATACCGCTGACCACCCCTCTTCTAACATCAGCTCTAACAAATACAAGAAAGCAAAAGGTGGTTGGATGGCATCCATTTCAGAAAAGTAGCTTATACATAGGCCCTTGAGAAGCACTGGAAAAGACAATGACCTTTCAAATGCTATTTGGTGGTGTCATAGCCTCCGTTTTCTCTTCTAAAATCATGAGAACACTAATACCTGCTTCAGGTGGCCGGGCAGTGGAAAGAGATGATGCATGAGAGAGCATTTGAGTCCCATCTGTGATATGGTTATGAGAAAGCACAAGACAATGTTTTCGGGAAAGTCCCATAATATAGTTTAGTGTCAGTGACCAGAAACTGGAGTCTAGTGAGTGATCACAACACACAGGTAATCCCAGCCATGGGGTGATGGCAGCCACTTGCTCTGCCTTAAGCTCAGGGCAGAGAGAAGTATAGCCATGCAACATATTGGAAATCTTAGAGAAGATTAAGCCCAACTCTTATTTTACAGTATCAAAACCCAAGATTTAGAGAAAATAAGTTTCTTGCTAATTATAGGCAGAGGCAATACTAGAACTCATGTCTCTCAACCATACTTTGTGTGGTTTCCCCTGCATCATCGTTCTCTTTGTTTAGAAGTTATGTGAAGGCCTCACTCCCCAGCACTTCTCCCTGACTCCATTTCTGTCAGGACTTACTATCTGACCTTCTTTGGAAGGAGTCATACATTCATATGCAGTGCTACTTGAATAGAGCAGTCATTATTTTATTCAAAAGTCTGGCTCTGTTGCATGTTAGGCTAGTACATAACAGGCACCTGTAATCAAAGGTATCATGTGCTTCCCTGTTATCATAGAAATGCAATCCCTTGAGATTTATGCTTTGGCCCTAACTTTGCTGCCATTTTTTTCATCTTAGCCATGGTGGAAAAGACCCTCATTCTTTTTCCTAATACCCTATAGTACTTAGAGCTCACCTCAGTTGGATCATACATTATCTCCATCAGGACAGCAACTGAGAGTTATCAATGATTATATTTCTAGTATTCAACATAGTGTCTGAGTGCCTAACAGGTGCTAAATGGAACTTTGAGAAACAAAAGAGAAAAAATAAATAAATGAATGGACAGACTTGAGAGATCTACAGCCGTTGGTCTGGGTCGAGGTGGAGATATGTCTTGGTCAGTTCATGGTAAATAAAACAAAGGTCTGGGTCAGACTAAATTACAGGCTAGGCTGAGCTGAGACTGGGGGACTGATCACACATGGCAAAATGCTAAGATGGGCTAGGAAGGCACAATCAGGCATGATCAAGTACAGACACTGAGAAAAGTCTTTTACTGGAGGACATGAACAAGAGAGTTCATCTATTCTAGCTATTTCTAACTTGTATAAAGTTTTCTATTAGAAAACATTTTTTAAAAGAGGTGTTTTTGTTCTGTTTCTGAGCAACTAGATTTACAAAAAGAGGTTAGATCTAGATGAGCAAAATTGCTAAATTGGATAGGGGGTTGGGTCTGTGCTGTGGCAGCACCAGGGAGAGCTCCACCCAGCTTTAGAAACTGGTCATGGAGACATGCTGGTACTTACACGGGTCGCGGAGGTTTCCTTTGTTGACTCATGCCAGTGAAGTCTTTGCTGGTGTTGGGAGGCTCAGACTTGTCTTGTTAGGGTCAGTCCTGCTCCTCTGCTCCAATACTTTTGTCTCACCCTCCATCTTAACCAAGTATGACAGTCTAAGAACCTTGGGGCATTGAGAGCTCAAGGTTAGAAGCTTGATTTCTCCTGAGTTGGATGAGGAATTTTGCTTCTTCCCATAGTATCTTCTTCACTAGACTCTTCCCCACTAGGGCCCTTCTTAGGGTCTTGAGAATTGAGCTCGATAACAACTGGCTGCTGCTATATCATTTAGGAAGGCAACTTTGCCTCTGTGGTCTACATCTTATAATTTTATTTTAAAATTTATCTTTATTGTTGAAAGTATTACAGATGTTCCCCTCCTTCTCTCCCCCCCCCCCGCCCCGGCCCAATGACCTCCTCCACCTCACAACCCCCAGGCCTACTGCACTATTGTCTGTGCTATGGGTCATGCTTATGCAGATGTGCATATAAGTTCTTTGGTTAATCTTTCCCCAGCTCCTCCCCCCACCTTCACCCTGAGATTCTTCAGTCTGTTCCATGTTTCATGTCTCTGGATCTCTTTTGTTCTTCAGTCTATTTTGTTCATTAGATTCCACCTATCCATCTCATAATGTTAAAAACAAAGTATCTGCAACTGATCTGAAATTCCAAAGGTATGTCTATCTCTACAGAGCCAGTCAATCTTTTCAGTATAACTTCAGTCCGGAGTTGACTATACATCAGTTTACTTCATCCAAAGTTGAACCTGTACCATACAATTTCTCAAAATTATTTGTCCATTAATATGTTAATTAAGTGAGTATGGAATAACACTACTGTGCATAGTATCCTTTCATTTCTTTGATACCTAAAAAGCTGGATGAGACAAACAAATTGTCCTTCGGGAGCTTTCAGTCTAATAGGAGAAATATGGGGAAGTTATACGAATATTTAAAATATGAGGCAGGATGTGCTAAATTGAAAAAATGAGGCACAGATGTAATGTTTAAGTAAAAAGAAAATATTCCTCATGAGTGTCAAAGTATGGGGGAGAAATAGACATGAAAAATCTATTAGAAGCTCTTTTTGTCTGGCTGACCTACGAACTGGCTTTCACAAATGACGACCAAGAGTCTACCATTAGTCAAAGAGAGTGGTTCCAAGCCTAGGTATGTACTGTTCCCATAAACTCGAAGGGACAAAGCTGTGTGAATGACCTATTGTATAAGGTTACTTGCTACAGCTTGAATTTTATGGGAGTTGGCATTAGATTACAGAGTAAGCCGTGCAGCTGAGAAGCAGGGAAATGTAGCACATTTGTCTTGGCCTCTAATAGGCATGCCCTGAGAGAAGTGGTGGGCATTTGGAGGGGAGAGTGGGTATTTGTGCTCTTTCTGAAAGTGAAAGGGCTAGTGCCTAATTCAGTCTGATACTTCTGTAGTACAGATGGCAACAGATCACTGTGGTATTTAAGAGACTCAATACTATCCTTGTCCCTGTGATAAAGACACATATATACAGAGAAATGTGTGCATTTCTTAACCAACCACTTCTACTTTATAGGAAATTTTAAACCAGAAAGCAAAATCCTTGATTTTCCAAGCCATTACAGTCATAATTCAAGTATTCATTAGTTTTATCTTTCCATTAATTTATTTCATCCATCATTTCCAACCACCGTTCCAAATCTTTCAGACTTTGCAGAAAAACTTGTTCTACAATTACTGATCCATCTCCATTGTAAAATATCTGATAATCCTTGCAAGCATTGTAGCCTGTGCCAGAGCTAAATCTGTTATTTTGTTGCTTTTCCCACCTGGAAAGCTTCAATTACAGAGGTGTTTCAAAGGGGCCTTATAACAAGGCTATTAACAAGGTGATGAATTGCCCTGCTGAACTGAAGGTTCCTTAGATGCAATTTCAAATTGGTCTCTGTATGCAATGAACAAAGTAAGACTTAACCAGCTTGCTAGAAGATTGTGACTCTTCTCATTTTCTTTTTTAAAAAAGTGGAAAAGCACCATGTTATCAATTTTTTAAAAGTATATTATATAAAAAATTAAAGTATATTATATATACACTTAATTTCTCAAATTGTAGTATTTTTTTCCTTTAAAGTTAAAAAGTTTTTTGCCAATTACTGGAGTGGGTATGACGTCCAATTTCTATATTCCTATAAAAGACACCCCAAAACACACACACACACACACACACACACACACACACACACTCACTCATACACACACACTCACAAGGTATAATTTTATAAATGTAGCTGTATCTAAATAGATATGGAAAATAATTTACAATTATAAAAAATACATGGGTGAAAAGTCTCTTTTGTCAGAAGTAGCATAGAATATTATAGAGTGCACCTGGTGCCGACTTTCTGCACCTGCATCCTACAGACTGATCAGGAAAAATGCAAATGAGCGAGAGGAGAAGTAATGGGCATGTTGGTAAAGGAGTACAAAAAATGCCTGATTTCATGCTTGCCCTCTCAATAACTTTAGTTTCAATTTCTTTTCTTAACATATGAGACAATGGTGACATTTCTAGAAAAGCACATATAATTGAGCCTGAACTAATAAAATTAATGTGTATAAAAGGAAGAGGCCAGTAAGTGTTCTTTTCTTAGCCTTTTGACATTATCTACCACTATCCTAATTCCCTACAATTTTCTTAGTTTCCATTTTGCTGTAATTTAATTTTATCCAATTCAGTAAGTACTTACTGAGTGTGTGCTATGTGCTTAGACTTGGCAGTAGAATTAATAGACATAAAAAAAAATTAGTCCCATGACATCACAGAACTTATAGCTGGATGAGGAGACAGCACTTACAATACCGCACAGTAGTTAATAACACAAGACCTAATTTAGTAGTAGTATTATGCTAAGTGAAATAAGCCGGTCAGAGAAAAACAAGTGTCACATGATCTCACTCATATGTGGAATCTAATAAACAAGCTGATTAACAAAATAGATCCAGAGACATAGAAGCATGGAACAGACTGTTGAATCTCAGAGGGAAGGTAGGGGTGGGTAGGTGGGTGGGAAGAGATAAACCAAAGGACTTGTATGCATATTTGCATAACACTTAGACACAAACAATATAGTGGTGGAGGCCTGGGGTGGTGGGCAGGGGCTGGCTACAAGGGGTCAATGGGAGAAAAAATGGGATGTATGTAATACTCTCAATGATAAAGATAAAAAAAATAATTTAGAAAGGGTTGGCAAAGAGGTTGATGGGGTCTGAGTAAGTCTTTCCAAATGAGCAGATATACAAAATAAGTGTTCAGAGATGAAAGGTACTTAGCTGGAGCAATAAGGGAGGACACAGCATTCCATAAAACCATAAAGTAGGAAGAGGATATAGGTGTCTAAGGGAAGTTTAGTCACACTGAAACTGTTATGTAAATTTTAAGGCAGCAGATGTCAAATGATGAACAGAGATTGGAATATGGCAGCGGTTCTCAACCTGTGGGTCGCGACTCCTTTGGGGGTCGAACGACCCTTTCACAGGGGTCGCCTAAGACCATCAGAAAACACATATATAATTACATATTGTTTTTGTGATTAATCACTATGCTTTAATTATGTTCAATTTGTAACAATGAAAATACATCCTGCATATCAGATATTTACATTACGATTCATAACAGTAGCAAAATTACAGTTATGAAGTAGCAACGAAAATAATTTTATGGTTGGGGGTCACCACAGCGTGAGGAACTGTATTAAAGGGTCAGGACATTAGGAAGGTTGAGAACCACTGGAATATGGAATCCCCCCAAAAAAATGAATAGAAAAAAATAATCTTGTAAGATAGTGAGTGCTATCTTTCCTGTCTTTTTTCTTTAATGCCTGCATCCTTAGTTTCCTAAAACCATCTTGGATTAGAAAATGAGAAGTGCAGAAAAACATTTTGGGGTTTTTTTGTATTGTTTATTTCATGTAGCATAACAGAAACAAAGAATGCTGCAGGCTACTAGAGAGACCCCTGCCAGTGTGGCAGCTATAGGGGTCTACATAACTGATAGATTAGAGGTGTAAAGGTAAGTTAAGGAACATGACTCTCTTCTTTCTAAATGACATGGCAGATGGATAGTCACAGATGAAATAGAAAGTTGAAAGAATTATGCATAAGACATATTTTATGGACATTTAAAGTTATTTCTAATTATAAGCAATTTAAAAGAAAACTTGAGCATGGACCACATTTATTCATCTATTATAAAATAGGTACTTAGCATCATTATGTGTCATACACTGTTCCAAGTTCTGGGGATGTGAAAGTGAACAAGACAGGTAAGGTCCCTGCTCCAGTTGGGTTTATAGTCAAGGGGGGGCCGGGTGGAGGAAGGTGGATAGAGGCCTATAACCAAACGATAGAAGAATAAAGTAGTTTCAGATAGCAATGACATGATGGTGACTGAGTGGAGCATGGTGGGTAATCATTAAAGAGGGTGGCCAAGGGGTGTCCTCTGTGAAGAGATTTTTACACAGAAACTTGAATTAAGTAAAGGAACAAGATGCATGAACATTTGGAGGCGGAGTTTTCCAGGAATAAGCAGTGGAAATTGACAAGGCTGTAACGTGGAAATGAGCGCGGATGGTTCGATAAAATCAAGGCCAGAGCAAAGTGAGCAGGGCAAAGAGTGGAAGGAACTGAGGTCAGAGAAATCGCAATGGAGCAAACCATATAGGACGTTGCAGGCCGTGTTAAGAGATGTGAATTTTATTCTCAATATAATGGGAATATTGGTTGGTTTTAAGTGGAAGGCTGACATGATCTCATTTGTATTTTCCATTTGACATTGATATTCATGACCACATTGATGTGTATAATACTCACACCTGTTATGACGTATCTACAGACTGCATTTAGCATGTTCAAGACAGAAGCAATACCTCTGTGAGAGTCTCCCAAGATGACCACTATCAATTCCTTTCCTCTCTATACATCCAGGCTGCTGCATTGTAAGAGCTAGAGCCCTATTTTTTCCCCTCCCTTGAATTTAGGCTGGAATTAGGGACTCGGTTGGCCAATGTGGTAAAAATTATGATCTGGGACTTTGGATGCTAGGTCATTAGAAAACTTCCTTTTCACCTGGATCTTTTGGAATACTCACTTTTGGAATGATCCCTCTTAAACCTCAGCCATCATACAACATAAAACCTAAGCTACATGGAAGGGATCATATGTAGGGCATCTTAGTTGACAGCTCCAGCTGAATTCCCGACAACAGGTAACTTCAACTGCCAGCCATGAGGTAGCCAGCCTAGATGTCCAAGTCTAGCCAAGACGTGAGATGATTGTAGTCTCAGTCAACATCTGACTGCAATTTCATGAGAATCTCCAAACAAGAGTCTCCCAGGTGAGCTCAGTCAAGTCACAGAACTTTGGAAGATAACAAATGATTGTTTTAAGTCACTTAGGTTGGGGTGATTTACAATGCAGCAATAGTTGACCAGAACAGTCTCTTTTGAAAAAAAAAAAAAAAAAACAAACTCTACTATCTATTCCAATCGTTTTCCTGATAGCAAATTTGGTATATCGGGAATCACTGGTTGCTCACTCCATTTTATTTCATTGCTTTTTTCTAAATTTCAGAGGTTCCCTTCACTTGCCTTCCCTTTTCTTCCTTTTTTCTCCTTCCTTCCTTCCTCCCTTCCTTCCTTCCTTCCTTCCTTCCTTCCTTCCTTCCTTCCTTCCTTCCTTCCTTCCTTCCTTCCTTCCTTTTTACCAAAATAGAAGCAGGTGCAGTTCCCTGGCATACATTTGGCCCAAATTGAAGAATAAGTCAGCCATACAGTTCTGTATATTCCAGAGCTAAGCTCAATGAATAGTCATAGGAACTATGGCAAATGCCTGATCAAGTATTTTCTTCTATGGCTCTTTCTGTTGATACTTCCCCTCTCTTCCTCTTTGCAGTTTCAGGCATCTTCATTTCAGTAGTTTATTGTTATTATTAATCAAGCAAAGTAGGTTCACCTTATAAGCAGGCAGATGGTGACTGGTTTCTTACCTCACCATGATTCTGTAGATATGCATGTTCCATCTGGGTTATTTGGATATTCGTGACTATATAACATAGGACAGTGTATGGATTGATTATTACAGTGTGAGAGCTCCTCCTCTTAACATGATAAGATGACCCAAGTCTGATGATCTCATTTGCTATGCACATATTAATTTTGGTAATATGTATACAACATAAAACCTAAGTATTAGTACATTACTTACTATTTAAGTATCTAGTAACAAAAACTGTGGTTCTTGAATGAATCTTATCCTGAATGAACAAGTCAATGAGTTATAGATAAGCATGGCTATGAATGTAGCTCTTTCTATACCCATAAACAAGGATAAAGGCAGGATTATGTAGAACAGAACAAAACTAAGACAAACCCTCTGACTGTAAATAACATTAAGATCTTTTTAGAGAAAGGGGGAAAATAGAGCGGAAATACTGTGGAACCTTCATGCCCATCAGTTCTTGGAGGTACAAGGCTAAAACCAATCTCAAATTATGGAAAACATTTTGACTTGAGCTGCAATGACTTAGTTTAAGTAAACAATTAGCGCCAGTAGTCTGTTGGCAGCAACCAATATGGAAGTCAGTCTTAATAAATTATTTTCTATGATCTTCCTAATCTTATACAAAATAACTCTTCATTGTCTAAGACTTTTTTAAGTCTCTAAATAGCTGTCAATTAACTTTCTATTTCCTGTTATAAAATGTGAACATAATGAGTCTTGAGTCACCCATGGACTCAAGGGGAAAAATCACTTTGGTCATATGACCTCCTTTACATGGGGCATAAATGTAGCCTTTATATATTACTAATCATAACCACAATGGGACTAATCATATTCTAATACCAAGTTAAATTGAGAAATTAGAGGAGTTCTTTTTATTTTAAGTCTTTGGAAATCTGGATGGAACCCAGAAATTACCCAGAGGAAGTCTTTCGTGGGCTCGGTTTTGGCAGAATCGAGTCTTCGGAAGGGGCCTTCTGTGCTTGGTAGCACTCTGGTGTTGTTTCATATGTTGTTCTTGGAAAATATTGAAGTTTCTTTTGAATTATTTTTTCTACTGATGAAAAGCAGCTGAAATTAATGAGTGCTGTAAATTTAAGCAGCATCACACCATTAGTCATAAATATCTCAATAGTAAAGAAGCATATTACCATTAACATTTAAAATGATCAAAAAGCCGCTGAAGCTATATTGTTTTACTGGACAAATTTATCAAATTGAGGTTGGCTTCTATCATTGTGTTGTGTGGATTCATTTTGCTTGGCTGCAAGATATACCAACATGTTTTGTTTTGAATAACTTACTTTTTACAAAGTGATCTATTTTGGAAGGAGGTGGCCAGAGGGAGAAGTGAGAAAATAGAGTTAACCTAATTACAATATAATGTATTTTTTCTTTTTAGTAATGTATGCAGGGTGTCTTGAAATGACTTTCTGTGAAGAAAATAAGGCTTTTTCTTTATCAGAACCAAGTAAATGAGGATGCTAATTGATTTTAGATGAAATTACTTGGGTTAATTCTCATTTTTGATGTTAGAGTGAATAATATTTGTATTCGTAAATAAATGGTGCAAGTTTGACATCTGTTGAGACTATTTTGGTCAGACCATCTAAGTTTTATGAAGAAGCTGGGTGGTGGGATCCCTTGTAGGAAATGCAGGGACTAGTGTTACCCTGAGGCTTTAACTCATTTGGATTGCTCTGCCTGCATTCACATCTTAGGGAGGAACATTTCTATTCCTGTGAAACCTTCCCTGATATGGTGAGGTTTCTATTACTGATCTCCCCAAGTTCCTGTAGCATATCTTTAACACTGTGTTCATCTGATATTATTTAAATATCTTTTCCCAACACCATCTCCTTTCTCTAACCAAAAAAGAAGAAAAAAATAACTATGGCTTTCCCAATGTGGAGATCAGATCTTATTCTTCATTATAATTCATTTGTTTAGAGCTTGGTACCTGGAATGTGTAGACAATGATACTGGCTGATGAAAAACCAAAGGGCTGTCCCTAAATGGATGCCAGGGCTCTCTTTCAAACATTATAATTACCGCAGGAAATTTTTGAAGTTTCTTATCTTTCCAACCAATTATTTGGTTCCCTTATCTGTGGTGGTTGACTTTGGCCCACAAAATTAAGAGTTCTGAGTGCCCTATGAGAAGCATGAGAGTTTTATAGAAAGATAAGAATCATTCTTCCTAAAGTTAAGGGAACATAATAGTCTCAAACAGATACAGTAATTCTAGTTCTTTGATTACAGATGCATGTACTAGTAAGCCATTCACAAATATTTAAAATAAGTAATGGTGACATAAGTTCATCTTTAGTGTGTTGCACGTTGGCTGAAATTTTGTTAAAATGCAGATTCTAATTCATCAGGACTTGGATGGAGCTCAGGCAGCTGCATTTTAAACAAGTGTCCCAGATCATTCTGATATTGGTGCCTCCAGGTTATACTTTGAAGAGACACTGCTATAAATATGAAGTCCACTTCCTTAGGAACCAGTTTCCATGTACATTGCTATGTACCAGGTATGTTTGTATGATTTTTTTTCTCTTAGCCTCTTAGAATATAACATCATCCAGACAAATGTTCGGCCCTTTACTTTCTTTTTAAATCTATTGCACAGAATTCAGTGCTCTGCCCTCATGGTACCACTACAGCAGACATCAACAGAAGCTCATTTCTGCTCTCAGTTTATATGAGGCTGGGAAAACGGTAGAATCTGAGGTGGCTAACAAGATACAGAAGTCATCACTTTTCTTAGGTGTTGTGTGAATATTTCTGGTTTTTAATATCTGTACATACTGACAGGGACATAAAGCAAGTTCTTGGAAGTCAATACATATTTGTGCTCATCTTCATCAAATGCCTCTGCCTTAGTCAACTCAGGGCTGTTAATCCAACATTGGTTCACTGGCATCCAGTTTTTCCCTGTCCTGCTTAAGGGCCATCATCCGTGGCTCCACTTGCCTCCTGGAATGAGTCTAAACCAGCGGTTCTCAACCTGTAGGTCACCAACCTGTGGGTCGTGACCCCTTTGGTCGGAAAACACATATATAAACAGTGGTTCTCAACCTTCCTAATGCCGAGACCCTTTAATACAGTTCCTCATGTTGTGGTGACCCCCAACCATAAAATAATTTTCATTGCTACTTCATAACTGTAATTTTGCTATTGTTATGAATCATAAAATGTAAGTATCTGATATGCAGGATGTATTTTCATTGTTACAAATTGAACATAATTAAAGCATAGTGATTAATATATATGTGTTTTCCGATGGTCTTAGGCGACCCCTGTGAAAGGGTCATTTGACCCCCAAAGGGTCGCAACACAAAAGGTTGGTGACCCACAGGTTGAGAACCATGATTCTGACTTATGGGCTTTTCATGAGCTGGCTCTTGCCTTCCTTTCCAGCCCTGTCTATATTATTTGCCTTAAGTACATGATTCTCCACCTGATGGAACTTCTTGGAATTTCCCTAGTATTGTAATAGGCTCTTTCACAGTTTCTATGTACATGTCATCTCCTGCCTAGAAGGCCTTCACAACTTTGACTTCGTGGTTGATTAATGCCCACTCAGTCTTCAGTGCTCAACTCAGTTATCACCTCCAGTGGGAAGCTTACAGTGAGTAAGCCAACTAGGCTGACATATTTAATTTCTCTATTATCCTATGTTCATCAGACTGTCATAAAAAGCTAACACTGGCTCATCTCAAGTTTATTAACTCACTTAATTGTTTTAATATTTAATCATTTAACAACCCTGTGAGGCAGTCTCCCATTTTATGGTCAAGAGAACTATAACTGGGTGGAAGAGGCACTGAGAGGTGAGGTGACTTGCCCAAATTCACACAACTGGTAACTAGGAGTCAGGATTCAAACCGATAAATCCTGTCTCTAGCTCCATTCTCTTAACCCTTACTCCATAGCTAAATGGTCTTCTATGCCTTCTGCATTAAATTAGGAATTCCCTGAACACAATAATCATGTCTTAGTTTTCCCTGAATTCCACTTTCCTGGCAAACTGCCTATTCCACAATAGATGTTCAATTAACATGTGATTGGATAAGTGCTTTAATGAGATCCCATGCCTTTGACCTTACCAAGGATTATAAGAGTTCAGAAGCCACAAAAATGACCTAATTGAATTGTCCAAACAGAGCCCATTAAGACCATCCAGTTATAGCCTATACTACATAGAGACTTTGTATTTCTACGTTAAGGTAGAAATCAGTAAAATGCAATAATTTATTTGCAGTTGACTTCTAGAGACAGAGATGTAACTTAGGGATGGTTTGTTCTTTCAGTGTCCTACAGCTATTTCTAGGTTTCTTTGTAGCTAAGGACATTAGTTTCACCTCATGTGGTGTGGGGCAGTGATGGGCCCAATGATCAAAGTGCCAATGGTGCTTTGTGCTCAGAGGCCTCTGACTATCTCTCCTTTCTGTCAGTGTTCCCAGATAGTACAGATCAGCTCAACTGTATAACAATTGGATCGCTGAGCTCTCAGCATGTACCGAGTCTTGAAAGTATCTTGTTAGTTGTTCCAGTAACTGATCAATTTCAACCTTACCCAAGCATGGACTCTATGCTTTTGCATTAGATAGACCTGGGTTTAAATTGCAGCTTTAGTATTTACCATAAATTACTTTGGACAGTATGCTTGCTTGGCTTCTCTAAGCCATAGTTTCCTCATCTCTAAAATGGAGTTAATAAAAATATCCACCTAATAGGGATGTTACAAGGATTAAATGGAAAAATGTGTAACAAGCATTCCTATACAAGGTCATGTTCTAATTAAGCTGGGTCCAGGAAACAAATTCAGGTCATCTGAACTCAGAGCCCGAAGTCATAGCTATTAGCTTCTCAATAACAAGCTCAACTTGCTCAGATATCTCCCTTCCTTAACTCTTCTATCTCATCTACCTCTGTCCTTTCTCATCTAAATTCATGCAAATGTAGTCTTTTGACTACATTCCCATTGATTTTTATTAATCAATGGGAATGTAGTCAAAAGACTACAGAGAACTCTGCCTTTTGTCACCACCACACCACAGCAGTTACTCTTTAGATAATTGTAATGACTAATGTGCAACATTCAAACTTTGAATTTTTTGCTCATCTAAAAGTGCTGAGTGGTTTGGGGTTAGCAAGGTGTTCTGCTCCATACATCTATTTAGAAACCCAAGCTGATGGGGCTTTCTTTCATCACTTGGGACTTCCATTCAGAGTCATCTTTATTGGTTAGCCCAGTGGTCGGCAAACCGGGGCTCATGAGCCACATGCGGCTCTTTGGCCCCTTGAGTGTGGCTCTTCCACAAAATACCATGTGGGGGTGCGCTCGTACCATGCGATTGAAACTTCGTGGCCCATGCACAGAAGTCAGTTTTCGGAAAGGAGATAGAGGAAACAAGTATACAAGATGAGTGTGGATGGGAGAGTTGGAAGGGGTCGACCTCAATCAGATTGAGGACGTTTTTAGCAAAGGCCAGTTTAGGAGTACCCTAATGAAGTTAATAACAATGTACCTACCTATATAGATTAAGTTTAAAAAATTTGGCTCTCAAAAGAAATTTCAATCGTTGTACTGTTGATATTTGCCTCTGTTGACTAATGAGTTTGCCGACCACTGTTTAGCCAAGAGAAGAGAACCTGGGGAGTGCCAGGGAAGAGCTCTACGAACCAGGTCTAAAGTGCCATTCATCACCTCCACTCCACATTTCATTGTTAGAACCTATGAACTAATTGTGAGTTCATGTAGGAAAGAAGAATGTGGACCTTCCTGAGCAGCTAGAAACTCTTTGCCCCACCAATCGAAGGAAATCAAACTACTGTACTATTGATCTTAAATTTCTCTAATATCAGATTAGCGTACCTTTCCAACCATTCCTTGAACCATTTCTGTACTTTGCCACCACACTGTTTCTATCAGATCATTTATTCAATCTAATAGCTCCAAATCACATTTTTCACACTAAAACCCTTTAAAGCAAAGCACAGTATTACCTCTTTTGCTAAGTCTTTTCTCATTTTTTTCTCTCCTGTAAAAGAGACCAAAGGTAGACAGCAAACCTATTCTATTTTAAATCATCTAAGATCAAATCATAAATTAGTGTAGGAAAAGGCCCCAGTAATACTTAGCCCAAAGATTTCTCTATATGGAAGAAGGTAAGGACTAAAGAGAGAAATGAATTGCCCAGGGAAGTACCATGACTAAAAATCAAGTCTATTGGATTCCATTCCTGTCATTTTCCAACACTTCATATTATCTCCTCTTGGTGCAGGGCCATCCCTGTGGAGCAGTTTTATTCATCAATATTTTTTAGAATTTATCCAATTAACCCAAATGTGTATTAAAAACAGTAAAACTTTAGGACTTATCAAAATTATGCCAATAAAATCTTCCTTGAATAGACTGAGAGATTAAAAATATTTTCTCCACCCTAACTGGTTTGGCTCAGTGGATAGAGCATCCACCTTCAGACTGAAGGGTTCTGGGTTTGATTCCGGTCAAGGGGACGTACCTCAGTTGCAGGCTCAATCCCCAGCCCTGGTCCAGGTACGTGCAGAAGGCAACCAATCGATGTGTCTCACATCAATGTTTCTCTCTTTGTCTCTTCCCCTCCCTTCCACCCTCTCTAATAATCAATGGATAAATATATGTGGGTGAGGCTTAACAAAAAAAATTTTTTCCCAGTTAAAAATATTTTTCCTAGTTATCCTTTTTGATTCTATAAGTTGTGAAAATCTCTTTTTTCTCTAGTAATTGCTCAAATTTCAGTGATAATAAATATATATGTGAATATATATTAATATATGTATGTATAATTTTAATTCTTGGCAATTAAGTCTAGCGATAATTGTTTTTTGTGCATTAGTCATAATCACTTTTTAAGCAGCAAACCCTATTATTATTACAGAATGAGTTTCAGATGCCCTGCAGCTGTGTGTGGTAAAAAGATTTTACAATGCCTATAAAATGTTTCCTCATGACATGTCCAGCAGTGTAGGAAGAATCTGTGGCACGATCTAGCAATTTCAGTGCAGTTCGTTAAATACCAGATTCCATTTTAATTGTGCAGATTTTAAACAAGACCCATCCTCTGAGATCAAGAGGGTCTTCAAGTTACAAGACATTTAGGAGTCTTGGGGTTGGTAGAAGGAAATTCAGCAGATATTTTCTGAAAATAAGCACAAAAACAACAAACAACCAGAAAACATTACAGGTGAAGGACTTTCATTTGATCTACTTTGCTCCTAGCTGTGTTAAAGAGTGTTAGTGCTTCTTCTTATATCTCTCACCTCCCCGAAAAAGATCATAAGGTCTGATCTTGCAGCAAAGTTTGCCTGAAAATACAGTTTCCCACAAAAATAGAACAAGAAGAGAATAAAACCACAGTGGACTGTATAAAGTTTTTTTCCTATTTGGAATCATTGTTCTTGGCTTTAGCTGCCTTTTTTTAAGTTTATTTTTATTTTTTATTTAGCCACCTTTCTTGTTGTTATTGTTATTGAAGGTTAGATGATATAATTATTAAACCAATCATGTATTCATTCAAACAATTTACACATACTTATTTAGCCCCAATATAATAGGCAAAAGAATAGAAGCCCAAGATAAAAGGTGGCTATGAGAAAATAAGATGCATTTTTAAAAATAGTTTTCCTGCTCTCTAAGGGGTCAGAGTGTTGTAGCTTGAAATTCTGGCTTCTCCACCAGAGTCAAGGCCCAACTGATTATTTTTACTTAGATGTTCTAGCACCTCCTTTAACTCAACCCATTCAAATATAAATTTATAATTTGTCTAAACCAATTTTTATTCTTAACTAAAGGAAATTACTGTATCTTATAAAATCAAAGCATCATACAGTTGTTTGTTTTTCATTAGAATTATTCTCTACATTGGTAACTATCTAAGACACACAAAAATAAGATTTTTACATTCATCATTCTTCCAAGTCCTGTCAAGTAGCACAGCCTCAGGTTATTCTTTCTGGGGCAAGGTGCTCATCATCAATGTCTGCTGCCTTCAGTCTGTCTCCCCTTATATTTCATTCACTATTCTGTAGTGTAGGCCCTGTTTCTCAAGCAGTGGTCTCATCACAACTAGGTTATAGACTCTTGGAATTTAGAGCCTGTATCTTAAGATACTTTTCTTAGCTGTGCTGATGTCTGAGTATAAACTTGGATCTCAAACATGAGTTCAAACTCAGGTCATGACACTATGCAACTGTGCCACTCAGTGAAATCTAAACAACTTTCCAATGTCAGTTTCCTCTTTTGTAACAATAGTGGGAGCATAATGCCCAACTCACAGAGTTGCATTGAGAATTAAAGAGAAAGCAGATTATATTCCAAAGTCATTTATGTAGACCCCCACAATATACAACAAATGTATATTGTTAGTATTCTCCTCCACAGCTCCTGGCTAAGCATAATATATATTGCATTAACTTAACGATTGGTTTTAAGCAAGTCTCATAAATGTGCTAAGGCCCTGGAACATTTAATACCAATTGTTCACTTTTGTATTTTAAGAGTAAACCTTTGAAACTAGTCCTTTTTATTATCTGAACAATGTGTTCCCTGTACAGAAACACAAGACGCACATCCATCCTTACGCCTGATGCAGCTCTTTCCACGTGTTCCCTGGAGTTGTGTATCCTTTCCCATGTTCACAATGCTGAGAGTTAGTCTTGGAGCTCAATTGGGTTACAGAACATATGAGAAAGGGCATTGAATATCATTCCTTTTTTCATGCATTTGGACAACATTTACTGAAGATATATGCAGGTCTGTGCAGACACATGTCTCTGTGCAATGGAATGATTGATCCTGGAGATGCACAGATAACTTGAATACTTGACCTCTATTGTCAAGGAGCATGAAATCTGGTGAGGGAGGCATACAGGGACGTAATTAAAATATAGTATGACCTGCCTAGACTCCAGATACACACTTATTTTATGTGCTGTGTGTCCATGTTCTTGTCACTTTACTTCTCTGAACCTAAATTTCCTTACCTATTAAATGTGATTATTTTATAGAGCTATTTTTAAAATTAAGTATGCTCATAGGCAACTAACACATGGTAGATAATACATGCCCAGTTCTTTCCTTCCTACTTCATTCTATGTAAGTTAGGCTTAAACTATACAAACAGATGACTATCCCAGTTGGGAGGTAGAGTGTGGCTTACAGCTGAAGGTACCATCCTAATAAAGGATGGAGTGTTATATTCTGTTCATGAGACCCCCAGAGAGATTATATCTACCACTTATTGACTGAATAGCATATGTCAGGAGTGTTATGCACACTATCTTTGTCCTTAGGATACCCCCAACATGCAGATAGTATCAACATTTTTTTCAGGTGACAAAACAGATCTGGAGAGCTTAATCATAGGTGTTAAGGGGGGTGGGCTGTAGAGGCAAACTGTTTGAGTAACACTCACAGCTGTGCCCTTACTCCTAGGGGACTGACCTGGGCAAGTTTTATATCTTCTCCAAACCCTACTTTCTTCACTTGTGAAATGGGTATAACAATTCCTTCTTCTATACACGGATATCCTTCCATTTATTTGTTGAATTACTGTTAAACAGTGGCACTCTTCTAGAAACTACCAGGTACACAAGACCTCTCTTCTCCTGAACTTCCATTTTGTGAAGAAGGTAGATAATAAATATTTAAAAGAATTTTAGAGGTCAAATTATATGAAGGAAGGAGACAGGTGTGAGTAGAAAGAGGGAATCTTAAGTCGAGGTCTCCCTGGCCCCCAAGCCAGTGTTATTTCCCTTAGTATGGATCAGTGAATGACCAGCTAAGCTGGTAGTGATTCTGGTTGTGATTCTGAAGTAGAGGTGAAGACCTGGAGCAAAGCCACGTGGAAGAATGAAGTGGGAGGCAGCCCTGCAGCAGATTCTACTGCAGGATGACTTTTCCACCATCTCTATCTCCTTCCACTCAGGGCATCTTCTTTCTCAGACCTCAGCACAAATTCTGTGGGCCACCCTTTCCAATCATATGCTTTGTGTTGCATTTTGTAGAGACATGAGAGAGATGACATTAAACATCATAGAGCGATAGAGCCTTATATAAAGATACTTTAAAAACATGTCTGATAATGGTGATGATGATGATGATGACGAAGGTCTTTACTGTGGCATCTAGATGGAGAAAGATTTTTACTTTTGACAAGGATTTGCCATGAGCTTCTCATAATACATAGGAAGCATCTAGGTGACCCATAAATGCCTGGCCAACTCCAAAACTCAACCTGGCCAACAGGTGCAGAAGTCTTACTTCCACCACTGCAGGTCAACTTAATTCTTTTTCCTCTTAAAGAAAAAGCCAATAAACTGGTTTTTACTGTGGGTGTTGACAAATCTCCATGACTGGAGAATTCTTCAAGTCTCATCTAACTGGCTGTTATTAAAACCTAAGCTGATTGATTTTTTTTCAATTATTAAAGGTTTGTCAAGAGAATTTCCCAGCCTAAGTGTTTACATTTATTGTAAGCAATTTTTGTTTAATCTTTTAAAGAACTAAACCAGTCTTGTAATACAGTGATTTAGTTTTACAGATAATTAAAAGGGAAAAGCCTCCTTCTACCCAAATGATCTATGTAAACCAATAAAAGTCACTTTGGGGCCTAGATAATTATCTCAATAATTATCTCAACACTTGTAACTTTGCTCTTCTGGGCTCATAGTAGACATTCAATGGAAACTTGTTGATTGATTTGCCCTGGACTATGAAGACTTGACCCAATAATTTCTTTTTTCACAAATGAATTGGAGCTCATTTTTCTTTTAAATGAGGGATATTTGATAGTTAAAATTTTATATATTTAAGGTGTACAATTTGACGATTTGATATACATATACATTGTGAAATAATCACACAATCAAGCTAATTAACATATCTCTCATCTCAGGTAGTTAGCATTTGTGCATGTGTGTGCTCTCTGAGAACATTTACGATCTACCCTCTTTGCAAATTTTAAGTATACAAGAAAGCATTGTTAACTATAGTCATGTTGTTGTACATTAGATACCCACAACTTAACCATATTTCATAACTAAAACTTTGTACACTTTGACCAACATCTTCCCATTTCCCCTTCCCCCAGCTCCTGGTAATCACCATTCTACTAGTACACTTTGCTTCTATGAGATTGATTATTTTAGATTCCACATGTTAATGAGATCATGCAGTATTTGTCTTCTTGCACTTGACTTCTTTCAGTTAGCATGATGCCTTCCAGGTTCACCCATTTCTTTCTTTTTTAAGGCTGAACACTGTTCTAGTGTGTGTGTGTGTGTGTGTGTGTGTGTGTGTGTGTGTGTATCTTGACCCAATATTTATGAGCACTCACAAATACATATTTACTCTTACTTATGTTGGAATCATAAAAATTTAAAAAGTAAAAATTTCCCTAGTCATGAAAGAAATTGAAATAAAGTAGCATTTACCCAGCCCAAAATGATGTGAAAAGACACCATAGTTGCTTTGGTAATTTTTGTTGTCCTATATGTCAGCGGATCAGAGTTCTCTTTTATATTTATTTCTAAACAACACATAATATTGTTACCATTCTCCAGTTGAAACTTTTAATTTTTTACTTTTTTTCTCATTGAAAAATGTAGAGAGCAGTGAGTTTAATCTCTCTCTTATATATACCTGGAAATTCATGATGATTCTTAATGCTTTGGTTTTTAAGGATGTAAAGAAGAGGTGATATCTATTTTGAATTAAATTAGAGGTGTAAAGATATGTGCTGTCTCCCCAGATTTCTAATGGTACATGAGGTGACTCCCTTGGAGTTCCATTTTGGACATTAGACTTTAGCTGATCATGTTTTGTTTCCTTTTTTTCTCTCTCAAAAGAATGAGCTGCTTGAAAATGGGGCCCAGATTTTGCTCACTGCTATTTCTCAAGTGTTTAGGACACTGTGGCCCAGGAGCAATGGGCACTACGAAGTCACTGACCCTGTAACAAGTAGCAAGAAGTAAACACAGGCAAAGTCCCTTTGGAGAAAGGACTGTCCTCCATCTTTTTTCGTCACTACTCCAATTTCTCTGAGTGGTCTTACCAGGCGGAGACTGTTCACCTGTGGCTAATGTGAATAGGACTGCACTTTTCAGGGGAAATTCTTGGGCTCAATACCTAATAAGAGGGTATGAAAAATATAATGAGATTATTTTCATGGTCATGCTAAAAAGGTTAAATTACACCATCAATCTCCAATTCATTGAATGATAATGCAAATCAATTTTGAAGTAGAGGGTCCACCTAACTGTCGGAGTTGGATACCTATAGGGACTGGGTGGGGAAGGACCGCTTTGCTTACATAATACTTCTTCAGCTTTCAACCTACCAATTCCCTAGCATTGCCTTTTACCAGCTACCTATGGGTAACTGCAGCGCTGTGGTGGTATTAAGGGAAACAATAATGTCTGCTAATGCTGTCAACACCTTGGCAATATCTGCCTTTCTTCAATTACTTTTGTTTACAAATTACTCCTAATTTTATTCTTAAAAGCTAGTTAAGAACAAATGCTGCTAGGATTGATGGGAAGCTAACTGCATGATTAAGTAATTACGTTTTTAAAGCTTGCCTTACACTAGGACTAATGATATGTCACCCAGTAGCAGAATCCCCAGATAATGAATGAGAAATGTTTATATGTACTTAGTTGCTTTTAAACCTCCCTTCACGCTAGAGCTGGTGCTATGCATGGGGTACTGGGATGAAGAAAAGGAGTGACAGCTCGGCCTCCATAGCCTTTGTGCAGAACCACAGACTCCCACCAAGGGCTCTTTTCTGTCTGAGGTGACCCTTTATTTTTTGTAGGGCTGATTGTCCGGCTGGTTCACTGATGAAAATCCTACATCATTTTCTTGAATAAAGAGCTGAATGAGTTTCACTGTTAGGTGATTGTCCTTTCACTGCAGGGACCAGATTTAGAGCTGATCTTTTGAGCGTATAGAATAGAATCAGGGTCAGGGCTGAAGGGCCTCTGCCACTCCTCCAACAGGGGACTTTCACTGGGGGGAGGGGGTGTTAGTGAGGTGGGTGTTGGGGGCACATGGGTGGGAGAAAGCAAAAGTCAGTTACTCCACGTTTACACCTGGGCATTCTTGGGTTATTTTTAGGGATGCACAGCCTCTAGACTCCACACAAGTATCTACTCTCAGGGGCTGCAATCCTGAATGTAGTGTCAGAACTCATTTTGCAAGGTGAAATAATGTTTCTTCAATTATAACATAGGTTCTCCCAGTTGCCCAGCAGTTTTCTTATATGATTTTATGTATAAACATATACCTATATGCATTTATGTATAATTTATATTTATGCATTGTTTAATATATATTTATATATAGCTACATATAACACTTGCATATAAAAAAGCATAGCACAATAAGTAACATGTTGCTATAATTATTTGTATAAATTTGCTACTATAATGTATGTCTATATCATATATAAACACATCTATAAGAATAAAAGCATAATATGCTAATTAGACTGCACAGCTGAACGACCTTCCAGACTACCTTCCAGACGAAGCCAGGGCTGCAAGGGCTGAGGCAGCCGCTGCGGCTGTGAGGGCCAAGCCCCTTGCATGAATTTTGTGCATCAGGCCTCTAGTAGGTATATAATAGCTGTATATGTTTATAACTACATAGACACATGTACATGTTGCACATCTATATACATATTTTCAAAAATATACAATTTAACAGTAATATTAGAAAATGTATGAGTTCATGGGTGTACTCTAGTGTGAAAAGTTATCCACTGGCTTACACTGAGTAGTGAGAGAAAATCAGTTTTGAGTTTAAATCTAGCCTCATGTGGGACAGTTACATGGCTTTCTTAACGTCTTTCTTAGACTCTTTTACTATAAAGTATGGGTTATAAATATCAACCTATAGGGGTTGTTATGAGGAATAAATTGAATTTACTATGTAATTTATCCAGCAGTCTTGCACATAGTAGGTACTTAATAAATGCTAATTTTATTTCCTAAGAACTGCAATTTCTTTTACTCAAACATTGACTAATAGTGACCTCTAAGAGAAGCAACAGATTATGCAATTTTCTCTACTTGTGAAATTCAAACTAGTTATCTCTTACTGCCAAGTAATAATGACTGTAATAAACTGAGGAGATTTCCGTTTAAACAAGTGGATGAGCTGACTCTGGAAATGTAAATGGACCCTAATTAACAAATGCCTTAATCATTAGTCCTGTTTCCTCTTTATAGACACATTATTTCCTGCCTAGGGGTGGATACATCCAGTGTACATACAATCAGATTATGAGTACACATATGCATATACATTTTCAAGGTAACAGCTTTAATGGAGAAGAACAAAGGACATTCATTAATTAGGGCCACAAAAATCTCTTAAACGACTTCTATTTGCATCAATATAAAGTCTATCTTTCTTAGTCTGGAATTCAAGGCCTTCTGAATCCAACTTCAACTATGTTTCATGAGATATTCCATTTTCTCCATGAAACTAGCTCTTACTCTTTTGAATTTCCAGAGAATTCATTTACTGTACTAATCATTTGACATTTTATGGCCATATTTAAAAGTGTTTTGCTATCTCACTTCTCAGAGCAAGGAAACTAACTATTGAATTTAGCTGATGAAAATTTTTCTTAATACTTAAAAATAGATATAATTACATATCTGCTTGTAATTTTAAAAAATTGTAAGTATATAGCTCAGTATAAAATAATATAAATGAACTATGATTCCCTATTTCACAGGGAAATATCCCTTGATAATACCATAAGAGTTATTAGTTAAGTTCCATTAAACATTTTTTCATGTTTGAAAAACAAACTAGATTAAACTCAGGTTATTTGTACACATAGTCCATGTCAATTTTTTAAAAATTTAGGATCATGATATGTATGTATATTTTATATTCTGTGTTATTCTTTTTATGGATGCTTTCACAATTTTATGAAATATTATTTGGAAACTTAATGGCTTTATAATAATCTTATAGGAAAAAGTACCAGAGTTAATTTACCCATCTACCTATTTAGTTTTGATTATGTTATCACACTTTTATTCCTTTAATCAATAATGATGAGCTAAATCACTTTATACCCAAATCTATGTCTTTGACCCTAGTGCTAAGCTCAGTAAAGATTTTCTCTAAGCTGCATCTAAAGTTTTAAGAGCCTTGACACATATAACCAAACTGTTTTTCAAGTACTTCTACCCATTTATGCCGACTCCAGGAATATTGAGTACTACACTTGCTGCCACCTCAAAATTTTGGAAATCCATAAGATATCCCATCATCTTCCAATTTATTAATCTATCTGCCATATATCATGTCTATCTTATCTACATATTTATCTGTATTTCTAACCCATTTTCCCATGTCTTCATTATTTTCAGTCTACAGAAATGTAAATAACCTTAGGAAAAGATATAGATTGACAAAGTTTTGGTAAGGAAATGACATCTTTTGGATGCTTTTGGGGAGACAGGCTTTGACATGTGGACTCAATTCCAAATGAGAAGCCAGGACAGTGGAAGAAGATAGGATCAACTCACTTTGATTTTGGTCCTAATCTTGACCTACCTCACCTCTATCCTTCCACATCTGAGTTAGGATATGTAAGTATCCCCCCAAAATAATGTGGAAGTTATTACTTCAGCTATAATAAAGTTAGACAGTGCCTTCTTTTTCTGACAGTTGTGCATCACCTCTACACACACACACACACACACACACACACACACTAGGGCTAGCATGATTGTATTATTGAATTAACAGTCTAGAGCACATTTTCCTTTGGTCAAGTAGCCTTTCTGGGCTTCAGATACCAACATCTAAAAATAAAAAAATAAGAAAGGGTTTGAGCTTCATGGTATTATTACAATGAAAATAATACCCATTTTCCAGGGCATTTATTCTTTATGTTCAGTCCTCTAATGCAGTGGTTCTTAACCACTGCAGCACATCAGAATTGCCTGGGGTCGTGTAGAGGGGATTTAAAGGCATGTCAATGCCTGTGTCCCACTCCAGGCCAATGAAACCAGAACCAACCTCCAGTTCAGACCAAGAATGCTCAGGTGATTCTAATGTGAAGCCAGGGTTAAGGATCACTGTTCTAATGACACAAAGGACCAGATTGTTTTGTAGCTCAGATTAAATTGGGGTGGGGATATCTGGAGAGGAAGTGGTCTTCCCAATACAGGACTCCCAGCTAGTTCTGGTTCTTAGTGCAACTGACCTCTTTAAACTGAAATCAAGTAAAGTTAGTGTGAGTCCCCTGTCATTTCTCTAACCATTACAAGTGACATATCTGTGCCTGGCGTTTCAGTCCCAAGCATGTCACTGCTTTCATGTCATCACTCCATTCCTTGCTGCAAAGATCACTCCTGTCAGCTTTCGTTCTTCTGGAAGGGTCAGGCCTACTTACAACCTGAGGCCCTGCCCGTGCTTCAGACAAGCTCTGTCACATAGCGGCTGTCACCAGGCCCAGCACACATCTGCCACTTCAGACCGTGGTCAGTTGATGGTTAGGATTTCAGCTTACCAACCACACCATCCGACACGAGGACTGAAAATAAATGGCAAGTCAATTGGGAGAATGAGAGACTTTTGGACTTTTGGCCAAGTACCCAGAGGTGATTTATAAGCCTTTCTTGCTTCTGCCAAATCCCCTTCAAGGCATAAAGCACACAAGGGCTGATAGAGAATCGTTAAGGTAGTCTTGCAGAAATGTTCAGAAAATCACTTGGCTATTTACTTTCCCAGGTAGGTAGTAAAACCAAAACTTGGGAAGGAGTCCAAGTGTTGGAAGAGAAGCCATGCCCAGAGGCATGTACCCTGGCATCCTTTTCTCAATCTTATTTTGCCTCCATGGGGGTGGGGGGAAGTGGGAGGTGTAGAAGAAGGTAGCAATGACTGAGCATAGTTTTTCTACTTAATCGTCTATATTTTAGCAATGCCTATGGGAGGGGATATAAGGTGGAAATTAGGGATACTTACAGGTTGTAAGGGTTTGGTTTAATGTCCTAAACTGTTTGGAAATGGTCTCCCCTTGCATGAAACCACTGGGGGAAGATTGGAATCCTTTTTAAAAAAGATATCAAGTGTTGCCTCTCATAGCAAGACACCCCAAGTCACCCATTCCAACAGCTTAGAGAGGCCAACAGCAGATCATTCACTCAAGATTGTCTCCTCCCGAATCACTCAAATATAAAATTATCTTTTAGATCAAATCCCAGAGCTTAACAATACTCTGTTATCAATGAAGCAAGTGTTGATACCTACCAAGGTTTTCAGAGTGCAGAGAACCACAATGGGAGGAACGGTAACACTTTATCATATCTGAGGTAGTATAGAATAAAAGTTTACAGTTTAATATTGGTATAGCTGCTGGTTCACTAGGAAGATCGCATGAAGTCCACTGAATCTCCACTGACATAGTAAAACCTGTGTACCCCTGAGAGAATATCTTGAGTTCATGTGATTATCCATTCACCTGCCTAATTCTTGGAAAATTTATTAGGCAAATAGCAGCCACAAAGGTGATATATCAATAAACTAAAATGCACTTGGAGTAGAAAGTTGGAAGTTTTATTGTATTTTTTCCTTGCTAATTTCCACATGGGAAGCATCTCTAAAATGACCATGAAAGTGAATGGGTCTATGTGATTCTATGGGTAACACACACTCTTTACTCATTTATTTTTCTTCAGGAAAAACACATTGAATATCATGATCTCTGTAAGAATGTATTCACCATCTCAAAAGGTTAACCTAATAAATCCTGAATTCAAAGAGGAGGTGCAGTACAAATACTTATTAGCTGCTAAGGAAGTAGTTAGGTTTTCAAAGAATAGATCAATGTCTTGTTACTTAGCTTAATGATCACATACATTAAGACTCTCATCCTTCTAATGCTTGCTCCTTTCTCCACTAGACAATCACTTGCTATGCCATTCTAGAACTTGCACATTTCGACACACTATGCAAACAAAAAGTGACTTACAAAACTACTGTTATTGTGACACATACACAAATTACATTTCCATCTTATGTATACTATGGAAATTTAAAATTACCATAATAATAATATAAAACTGGAAATGTAGAGGCTGATTGTTTAAGCTTTATGAACTCCAAGGCCCCACCCACCACACTCAGAGTTGGTGCATGTGATATAACAGGGTTTCTCCGCATGGAGAGGGCTGACACCCCCTGGCAGTCCTTCATGTTCTCTGGGCAGACACGAAATCCTTACCTCTCACACAATGTTCAGAGACACTTCAACAAATGTCTAACCGAGGGCCAATGAGCTCTAAGAACAAACACTTGAATCTTTTCCACCACTGAAGTTTAAATGTATGAACATATCAGCCCATGTTAGAGCAGAGGGAGAGCTTGACTGAATTCTGAGTGCAGTTGGGTAATGGAGAAATTAAGATAAAAAATATTCTCTCTTTTGCAGCATGTGGCTACAAGGTAGGTTAGTTTTAGTAGCAGAACCAGAGAGTGGGGACAGACAATTGGTTTGGGATACATACAGAGAGAGTCTACATCTGACCCTCTCTTATCCAACCCCCTTTTTAGGAAATATAAACCCTGCAAAGACTATGTAGTAGAACGAATTGAAAGGACTGATAATGAGTGTCCTTGGTACTTTTGTTGTATCTCTTCTGAAAGAGCTGAGTTCTAGAATAGGGCATGGCTCCCCTTTTGACCAAAGAAACAATACACATTGGGGTCTCCGAGGTATCCAAAAGATGGCAAGGGACTCCCTATAGTGGCAGCAGAGAAACTAAGACAAAGAACAAATGAGAAAAAGTAATGGTGCTAGCAAGCAGATTATTGATATTGGAGTCCTAATTTGGGCCCAACCCATTGGGTGAGCAGTTAAAATGGGCATTCAAACCTCAATAATCCATAGCAAGATGGCGTCAATGAAGGCTTCCAAAAGAACTGCAGTAGGATCTCTCTTCTCTCCCACTGCCTTCCCCTTAACTGCCTAGAGACTGAGGGTAGCTCATGTTGGGGGAAGCTGCTCAGATTCTGTCTCATGGTTGATGGAAATGTTGATCCGCACACCAGTGGACAAACTGTGAAAGTGACCTTCCCTAGGAATTTAGGGGGTGGGGCCGAGAGGACATTTGGCTTATATTGTTGGCATTAAGGAAGTTGTAACAGGCCTCACAAAAACACCTGCTATATTTCATTAGCAGCCTATTTTTCAAGTGTCTGTTAAATCTACATTTAAAAAGCTTGTATGTGAAATTAAGATCCCTAGAGTTAGAAATAAAAATATACAATGTTCAGCACACAACTTGTGTGATATTATTCACACTGTGCAGCACAGATCAAGGAATGCATTTGATTAATTTCAAAATTACACACGTGTTTATGAATGGCTTTCCCAGTAGTCACAGAGAATTTGTCTTGAGTGCTTTATTAAGGAGTTGTTCCTTGTCACCAGCCAGTGCTAATGCATGTAAATATATACAGGCTGCATACATTACCTGGAATTGTCAGGGGCTCATTAGGAGCATGCAAATGATGTAAAACCAAAAATCCTTCAATCACCTTCCTTCAAGATTCCAAACCAAGTACAAGATGTTTTAAAAACTGTTTCTACCCTTCAGGCATATTGGTACAGAAATAAAAGCACTTAGACTCTATTTCCAGTTCTGTTTTTCATTCTCAGCAGTGAGAGTTGTTCATACCGTAGGTTTTCCACTGAGAAGAACTTGGCACACAGCACACAGCAGTGGGTAAAAAGATGACTCCATTGTAAAGGGGATGGGGTGAGGGCTGTAACAGGTCTGCAGCTGTTGGCTCTTCCCTGTTCTAGATGTTCATTTCACAGTATAGTCAGGTCATATATTCATTTGAGAAATGTAGAGTGAGGCCAAATTGTTTAGAGCTATGCAGCCCAGTATGATAGCCAGTAGCCACTATGTGACTACTGAGCACTTAAAATTGTGACTAATCTGAACTGAGATGTGGTATAGGCATATAATACACACTGCATTTTTAAGACTTGGTTTGAAAAGAAGAAAGGTAAAATATTGATTACATGCTAAAATAATAGTATTTTGGGTTAAACACAATATATTACTAGCATTAACTTCATTGTTTCTTTTTACATTTTTAATACTTCCAGAAAATCTAAAATTACCCATGTCCCTTGCATTTGTGACTCACACTATGGCTACATTGTATTGGTTTAGAAGAGCTATCAGATAAAGAGATAAGCATTTAATTTTTTTATATGTACTTATTTATTCATTCAAAGAACATTTATTAAACTTCTATATGTGCCAAGCATTAGGCAAGATGTGGATTTAATGGTAAGCAAAACAGACCAGTGACATGTGGCTCATCTTTGGCCTCTGGTGCCTCAGGTCTGCTCCCTATCTTTTGGCTGCTACTGCAGAAAATTCATTGACTTGCCATCTTTGGCCTGTATCCAGGTGTCTGGTATCACCTCTCACTCCATCCAGTAATAAAATAATGTCATGTTCTAGTATCCAGCTCTGTCTGAGAGGTGAGTAGAGGGATCCATAAATGTACTTGGACCCCTGAGAGTACAATTCTTGGTTTTTACTCGTACGTTCAGCCTTCATGGAGTCTAGAGCCTAATAAGGAAATATCTATATAATAAAAGCCCAGTGATCGAAACGGCAGAACAACCAGAATGACCAGTACGACCAAAATGACTGTGGCCCCTCATCCCTGCCGACCCCATCCCCCAATGGGCCCCCCTCACCCCGATCCAGGGGCCCCCATCAGGGCAGGCCAGCCAGCCCCCACCCATGCACTGGGCCTCTATCTATCTATATAAAAGCCGAAGCGACCATTGCAACCAAACGGATGACCGAACAGGCTGCATGAGGCAACCAGGCTGGCAGGGGGGTTAGTGAGGGACGACCAAATGACCGAGCAGCAGGCTGTGTGGGGCAACCCAACAGGCAGGGGGTTAGTGAATGGTGACCAAACGACTGAGCAGCAGGCAGCCTGGGGCGACTTGGCCGGCAGGGGGGTTAGTGAGGGGCAACCAAACGACAGAACGGCAGGCTATGTGGGGCAACCAGGCAGGTGGGGGGGCAGTTGGGGGCAACCAGGCTGGTGGGAGGGGCAGTTGGGGGCAGTCAGGCTGGCAGGCGGAGGTGGTTAGGGGTGATCAGGCTGGCAGGGGGGCAGTTAGGGGCAATCGGGCAGGCTGGCAGGTGAGTGGTTAGGAGCCAGCGGTCCAGGATTGTGAGAGGGATGTCCTGGATTGAAGAGGGTGCAGGCTGGGCTGAGGGGACACCTCCCCCCCCATGCACGAATTTCGTGCACCGGGCCTCTAGTCTTATATAATAAAAGGCTAATATGCAAATTGACCAATGGCAGAATGACTGGTCGCTATGACGTGCACTATGACGTGCACTGACCAGGGGGCAGATGCTCAATGCAGGAGCTGCCCCCTGGTGGTCACTGCATGCCCACAGGGGGAGTGCCGCTCAGCCATAGCTGGGCTCATGGCTGGCGAGCGCAGTGGCAGTGGCGGGAGCCTCTCCTGCCTCTGCGGCAGCGCTAAGGTTGTCTGACTGCTGGCTTAGGCCTGCTCCCTGTGGGAAGCGGGCTTAAGCCGTCAGTTGGACATTCCCTGAGGGATCCCAGACTGTGAGAGGGTGCAGGCCCAGCTGAGGGACCTGCCCCCCCCCTCCCGAGTGCATGAATTTTGTGCACCTGGCCTCTAGTATTAAACAAATAATAAGACAAAAATGTGAATACAAACTGTGTTAAGTTCTGTGAAGAAAAATTCAGGTAGGTGTCAGAGTGGATCTGAAGGCTAGCTCTAGGAGGTGAATGTGAATGGACCAGCTATATGGGACTTGGGCATGTGGGAAAATGGGGATAGAGAAGAAAAACTCTGGCTAGAGGAAAAGCTATATTCAAAGACTTGAGTTGAAGGCTAACGTCAAGAAATGAAAAGGAGGCTATGACGTGCACTGACCACCAGGATAGAATACAGACAGTGACAAAGGAGGGACACTTGAGGGTGGTTGACCAGAGAAGTAAGGATCATATAGCTCCTTGCTACTCAGAGTGTCTTCTGCACACAAACAGCATTGACCAGGAGCTTGTTATAAATGCAGAGTCTCAGGCCCAGCCTGACATACCATATTAAAAGCTACATTTTAAAAAGATTTCCAGGTGATTTGCATACACACAAAAGTTTAAGAGACATTCATCTAAAATTAATTGAAGAGCAATGAGAAAGTCATTGCAGAATTTTTGTGGGTTGGTGAAATTGTCAAATTTATATATTTTTGAAAGATTGTCCTGAATAGATTATGGAAGAACAGACTAGAGTGGGTGAGCAGAGTAGGACCACCAAGACCAAGGAGGATATTGGGGCAATAGGACAAGAGACAGCAGTAGCATGGACTAGAGTGGAGATGGTTTATGTGGAGAGACTGAGTGGAATGGAGAACTATTTTGATCACAGGTAAGAAAGATGCTCAGGATGAGTACTAGACATCCACCTTGAATGATGATGAATGGGGACATGCTTCATCATGCTAGAAAATATTAGAGTAGAAACAGATGTGGTACTCTTTGGTAAACATGATGAGTTTGGCTTTGGAAATATTGAGGTTGGAGTGTTTTTAAGACCTCTGACTAGAAATGTGAAGAAGAGGACCACCCTTCTACACATGCATATACACATGCTCCCCGTACCCTCTCTGTATTTCAGCCTTCATTTCCTTCTTTGGAGTTGGCATGCACCCTCTCAGTCCTCTGCTTGGAAATGTTTCTTTTTAGCTCCATTCCTTTCTATTCCCATAGCTCTTATTCAGCAAGATTTATATAAATATGTATATAGGTATATTAAAAGCATAATATCCTAATTAGACTGGACAGCCAAATGACCTTCCTGATGTCCTTCTGGACAACCTTCTGGACAAAGCTGGGGCTGTGAGGGCCAAGGCAAGCCATCGTGGCTGTG
>NW_005871159.1:2246480-2368616 GCF_000147115.1 Myotis lucifugus
ATATATATATATATATATATATATATATATATATATATATATTCTTTTTTTTTTTTTGAAACTCAGAGACAGGCTCTGTGTTGGCAATATACATTTGACCTTGGGGAAATGGATGGACGAGATTACCCATGGAAAGATGGTCTAGGACACAAGTCTTAGTCCTGGCTCTGCTGTGGAGTGAGCACATAGTAGATATATATATATATAAAATACTTTGAGAAATATCAAGTATATTGAATTATACTGATATTATGAGACATTTGTCCAGGTACAGTGTAAAAAAATATAAAATCAAGTTTCTTATTATAGAGCCTCAGTTTTCTCAATTATTGAAAGAAGTAGATAGAGGAAATTAGCTCTAAAATTCCTTCCAGCTCAGTTAGGGTCTAAGTATGGACTATTTTCTCAGTTCTGCTAAAGCACAATTCTTTCTACCACCTTTGGTGCTATGCCATAAGGATTAGTTTCCTCATCCTTTTGTAGAGCTGTTATATTTCTCCTCCTCTTTCATTGAAGTACAGATTCAGAAAATGGAAGGACAATATTGCATGTGCTGTTTAACAGCAAATTATTGAACATTTATTGACTGTTTGTGTACTGTGAAAGTCAAAAGAACAGGCATGCTTATAACTTAATTCAAAAATAAATCATCAATGTATAAAATGATGCTACCAGAATAAAAAGAAATAATAAATATAAAAATACAGAAACATCTCTGTGGTGAAAGATGATGTAGTGCCTTGGTACTGGGTGTAGAGCCTTAAGGCATGGTACACATGCTAAGAGCATTGAGGTCAGAAAAAGAAGGCATTATGGTCAACTGGAATAGTCTGGTTGAAAAAGACCTGGTTTTTAGGTGATGAGGAATCGTGTTCTCTGAGAAGGGAATGGTGTATATATATACAGACCCAGAAATGAGAATGTGTATATGCCTTATCTGCAGGATATGAGAACAGAAGCCTAATGACAGAGGAAAATCCATGTATAGAAATAGTAAGGAATCAGACTAAAAATAAAGATTTCATATAAAACCAAGAGAGGCATTAATACTAGGCTAAGCAGTTAGAACTAAAAGATGTAGGTAATTGCATGTTGGGGGTTGGGCGAGGGCAAAAATGCAAGGTCTAAACCATGAAACCCAACCAAAAATGTGGCTTTAAAAATAAATGATCCACACTATTATATGCATTTATAGTATTTACTTCCTTTTTTAAAACTGAACATAGCAGATAACGTTCTTTATATATGTTAAATTAAGAATGTGAGGGTAATAGTCTAAGTAGAATACAAATTATTTAAATGGAGGGACAACATATTTTAGGATCCAGCTGCCTTTCGTTGTTTGGGTTAACTATTTCCTGCAGTCACCAGCCGGGGGCCATCAGGGGCTGGGCAGCTCGAGTCATACACATCAATGATGAGATGGAGAACTATGAAGCTGGTGTTTATGCTGAGAAGGTGCTGGAAGCTACAAAATTGCTTTCTGAGATAGTGATGCCATGTTTTACTGAACAAGTAGATGTTACCATTGAAGCCCTGAGTGCCAACATCCCTCAACCATCTGTGGGGAATGAGATCACCAGGTGTAAGAGGATGGAGACACATGGGAAGTGTGGTGTGGATCAGCTTTGCTGTGGTTTTGTAAACTTGCTCTTATGGAGAGAAAGCCAAGGAGAACAAGGCCAGGGTTTTCTTTTAATGAGGAAATCTCTTGATGTGAAAGGGCATCATGACCTTTGACACAGATCTCCTATTTCTACACTATAATGTGCCATTATCCTTCTAAGATCCCCAGGAGTGTAAAATAGTCCCTTCCTGTACAAACAAACAATAGTTGGCAGAAACCATTGTGGAGTCGGTGTTCTGTTTCTCTACATCTACCTCCTCATCCTCTTTCACCACCAGCCCATTGCTGTAGAAGCCTATGACTGGAAGGAACCTACACCAGACTTTTCCTTTATGCACCATCCCAGATGCAAATTACACTTTGAAAGTTCTTAGAAAAAACACACTGTCTGAAGAAGACTATATGATCTTTTATTTCCAATAAATCGTAATATTTGTAGCCTGGAAGAGTCTGCCTGTGCTTAGATGATAATTCTCTCAAGGTATTTTATTTTTTACTTTCTGCCACAGTTAGATACCACCTTCCTTCTTCCCGCATGTGAGTAAAGAACTCAGTCTCCATTTTACAGTTCACATTGGGAATCATAAAGACCAATTCAATTTCACACACACACACACACACACACACACACACACTAGCTTTACACAAGGTTGTAGGATAGAGAGGAAACCTCAAAAAGTACTCTTGCCCTCCAGGCATTTGCAGTCCAGTTGGAGAGCCATGGCATTTATGCCCTAATTGATATGTGGACATCCTGGGCTGTCTATCTTTCAGGCCGTAAGCCATGTGGTCTGCCGAGTATGAATGGTGGGCTAAAATGGCTGAGCAAGACTTCATGGAAGAGCATTGTCTTGAAAACTAAAGAGGGAAATCGGAATCGGCCAAGAAGAGCAAAGAAAGTGCTCAAGGTGTGTGTCCGGGGATGGGAACGCAGTGACTGCTGACGTCCTGAGATTAAGTTGCCTTTACCAGAGCATTTCCACCCACCTGAAAGCAAGTCTCCTCTCCCAGCTGCGTTGCTGACACTAGTCAGGTTGCCTTCTCATGCTAATGGATCTTTCCAGTTACAGCAAGTCCCACCTAGGAAGAGGAGGAGAATGCCAGGGCCGCCCCTCAGCATGAGACCAGATGGCCAAGGTAGACCAAAGTCCAAGAGGAGGCTTTCACCTTGACCCTCCTACATGGACCTCCATACACAGACCATAAGCACGTGCCCCCTCCTGGGGGTTTCCTGGATCTTAGGGTCTTTTCAGTTTCTCCAAGTGTTGAACCTCTGACCTGTATGTAACCATATCAGTTTTTAAAAAGGAGAAAACAAAAATTAAAACCCCAGAATACCAATTCTTGTAAAGTCTTGGTATTTGGCTTGGTGCAAAATGTAATGCTTTTCCCCGGCTGTGCTATTTCTTTTCATTCCTTCTCCCTCTTCTAAGATAAGTGCCCACTGTGAATGACAAAGCACATGCAGGCGCATGCACGTGTGTACACACGCATGCACATGCACACAAAATTTGGATTCCACTCTCTCTAATTACAAATTACCACCTGTGGTAAAATTATTGAAAAACAGATGAGCTTTTCATTCCAGCAATAGCCTTAAAACAAGCAGCAGTTCCAACTGCCAGTGTGATGTATAGACACCACGGAGGGCAGATGAGGGATTAATTAGGTCTGTCCTTGCACATTGCCAGGGGAGCACTTCTGTAGAGGTGATTGAAAACTAGAAAGAGTGGCATTCGTCTTCATTGTTGGTTAAAGGCAACAAAAATAAAGATGCAATTGAGTTGACAAAGCTTCAAGGTATGTGGCTGAGTCATTTGGAGGTGTCAAAATGATCAAACTATAATTAATTAGCTGAAGTGCTATATTTAATCCCTCAACTTTAATGAAGAATTCTGCATCCAAGAACAAACAGCAAAGGAAGTGCCGTCGGTTTCTGATATTTGTTAGGTTGGGGGAGAACTAAAGTTTTTCTCGGGCTGTAATGATCAGCACGCCCTGCTTTTAATCTTATTGTCATTTCCCTTTCTCTACAGAGCAGTGGTGGTGCTTTCTGAATTTCTATGAGGGGAGCACTTACAGGCATACAACCCTCCTGCAAGTATGTGGAGATGTTTTAAAGGCACTTAGAAGACTGACTATGGGGTCTTTGGCTTTGACTATTTGAAGATTCCTTGTATAAGTGCTTTTAAATTAAAAAAATATATATTTATTGATTTCTGAGAGGAAGGCAGAGGGAGAGAGAGATAGAAACATCAATGATGAGAGAGGATCATTGATTGGCTGCCTCCTGCACACCCCACATAGGGATTGAGCCCGAAACCGGGCATATGACCTGACCGGGAATCGAACCATGACCTTCTGGTTATTAAGTCGATTCTCAACACCTGCAAGTTTTTGTACAAGTTTTTATCAAAATGTAGGTCTGTTTGAGAGTTTCAGGAATGTGGCTTTGATGCATAAATATCATGAATAATTTACAATTTTAATTAGGAAATATTAACTGAATGCCTATTATGTGCAGTGTTCTGCTTCCTTCTCTCTCAAAACATTTACAGATGGGGAAAGTTCACAGTGCAGAATATTGCCCGTAAAGATGTTGATTTTGCCTGGCCGGTGTGGCTCAATGGACCTATGAACCAGGAGGTCATTATTCAATTCCCAGTCAGGGCACATGCCCAGGTTGTGGGCTCGATCCCAAGCAGGAGGTAGCCGATCAATGATTTTCTCTCATCATTGATGTTTCTATTGCTCTCCCTCTCCCGTCCTCTCTGAAATCCATAAAAATATATTGTTTTTAAAAAGATGATGATTTCATTTTTTTCCAATTGTCTGTAAATTTTTGCCCACATTACTATTTTATAAAATAGTTTCTGAGCTCCCTGGGAGCAGGAAACAGTCTGTGTTGTCCTTTTTGTGTAGGGTTGAACTTGAGCCTTGTTGAGGTTCACAATTCAACCAGCACTAAGTGAAGGCAGAACCACAATGTATTATTAATATTTAGCATTTTAATGAATCGGCTGTAAATTAGCAGATTTTCCTCTACTATTATGTAGACTTTGTGTTGACTAGCTGTAATTTAGGACAGGTTACCATTTTTTAAATTTGAAAAGTGCTTTCTTTATTATAAATTATTTACACAAAAAACATAGGAAAAGCATCAACATTTTATAAAATAATTGAGGACAAGATAATCACTATTTTAAAAGCCACTCCTTTAGCTTTTAAGTCTGCCAAATTATTGTAATATGCATAAAATTCTTTAGAATGGGGATTGCCTCAAGTGTCATCTACTACAGATTTCATGTAAAAACAGTGTCCCTTCTCTTTTTAAAGCTAAATGATTTTATACTAAAATCATTGTTTAGTCACTTTTTAAATACAAATTACTATTTAAAAGGAAGGATTTATATCATGTTGATAATGCCTGGGACAAGTATTAAATATATTAGTTGGTTAATTAAGTAGTTTGTTTATTTTTTCCAATCACCATTTATCCCCACTATGCCCTCTTACAGATCCACCCACACCCTCCCCACCCTCCAAATCACCACACTGCCGTCCATGTCAACGAGTTCTCTCTCCTTTGTTTCTTTTTTACTCAATCTCTCCCCTTACCCTCCAACATCACCCCCCCACCCCCACCCCACCAGAGCTGTCTGCCTGCTGTCTTTATATTATTTGGTAGTTCAGTTTGTTCATTAAATTCCACATATGAGTGAAATAATATGTTTAGATATTTATTCCTTATCAATATCTTATTGTCTAGGGCCATGGTCGGCAAACTGCGGCTCGCGAGCCACATGTGGCTCTTTGGCCCCTTGAGTGTGGCTCTTCCTAAGCCTTAGGAGTACCCTAATTAAGTTAATAACAATGTACCTACCTATATAGCTTAAGTTTAAAAAGTTTGGCTCTCAAAAGAAATTTCAATCGTCGTACTGTTGATATTTGGCTCTGTTGACTAATGAGTTTGCCAACCACTGGCTAGGGTAATAACATAAAGCAGTATAATCAGAAAGGAGTCCCTTCTTTTTTGTTTTCCCTTAACAAGTAAAATATGGTAGTTGTGCATTTTGTCTCTGAAAGTTTGAAATATTCTCTTGGAAAAGAGATATTGCCAGAGAAATGCACAGATTCTGTCCTTACAGTCAAAAAAGAAATGTGTCTAACTGAGAATGTTTCCAAAAATAAATCACTGGGAATTGAAATAAAGAGCAGTTTTCCATTTCTATATTCTTCTTCCCCTTCCCACACATTAGCCTTGGTCCAGTCCCCATGTGTTTTAAGCATGTGATCTGTCTGTTAAAAAATTGTCTATTTACTTGTTGCTTTAATATTTGCACTTGAACTATTTATGTTCATGTACTAATGATCTATCTTCAATATTAAGTTCCTTAGGGACTGGGATGGTATTTATAAAAAATGTCAACTGAAAAATGTTACAATGCAAGCAAAAGTTAAAACTAAGATGTGAATGCAGGGCAGAGTTTGTGATCATTACACATACCATGCATCCTCTTCAGTGGATTCCTTTGCTCATGTGACAAAAACAGCCCAGGGCCACAAGTAACCTCAAGTATTTGATGGTGATCATAGTGGTGAAGGCTCCTTAAATGCAGAATGCAATTAACATATCACCAAGTCCTTTAACAAGGTTGACAGGTAATAATGGGAGAACACACACTTTAGATCATCATCCAAGTTACTTTCATGCCACCTCCATGATCTGCCGAAATGATGTACAAGACACTGAGCTGCTATTTAATCAAATAGCTATTGTTGTTAATAACATCTTACACTCAAATACCACTTTTTATTCTCAAAGTGCTTTCATAGACTATCACATTTGATCTGCAAAGCAACTTTTAAAGATCATTGATATTATTCTGCTTTACAGATCACTCCAAAACTATCCACACAATTTCTGGAGCTGCTGTATCAATTAAGGGCACATCACTTACATTCTATCCATTTCAATGGAAAGGAAGTTTGGGATTGAACATCTTGTCTAATTGAAATCCCAAGCACAACTTCCTTTTATGGTGGTTAAAACTATCATGAGAGGTGAAAAGGATTTTGTAAATTCTTGAGATGCCTTTTGATTTGTGAAGAAGATGAATCTGGCTATGACTCTAACTTGTACTTTCCTGAAAATACCAATAGAACCTTCTCTGCACAGAGAGACCTCCAACTATCCTTTGCAGATTCAACATGACTTCTTTTTCTTAAAAAAAGAGAGAGGGAGATTGCATTATTCTTTATCAGTGAGCAGCAAAATGCACATACTACTACTACTACTGGTGGTGTTTTGAGTGGGGAAAACGTTGGGAAATGGGTATTTCTAGATTTCTTACAGAGAACAAGGAAAAGACTTTGGAGAGGAATGGCTGATCCATTAGCTCCAAATCCCAGAAAAGCTCTGACAGAAGGCAAGTCTTACTGTGGAACCAATGGCTTGCCCTTTAATTGATTGTGAAATGCTGAACATACCTCACCCTCTTGTAAGCAGTAAATTACAGGCCCATGAGAAGGGAGGGAAGCTGGCAAGGATCTTTCAACAAGTGGGTAGAAAATATTTGACTCTACCCATCTTTTTGTCTCCTCCACCCCCTCTTCCTTCCACCCTATTTCCATCTGTCTTTTCCCACACCTCTAGCACAGGCAAAGTGGGAGAGTCTAAAGGCATGAATTCCTGAACATATTATTTTTCAGGCTCATCAGAGTCTGGTTCTTAAGAAAAATGTGAGGTAGTAAGGACAACTGTGCATATGCTATTCCAGTGCATAGCACACAAACAGAAAAAAAGAAATTGTCAGTAATATCTCTATAGCTGACATGTAACACACACCTGAAGAGGCTTGGGCAAACTGCCAAAGGATCCTGCAAAGTTACCTGGCGATCAAGGATCTTTGCACGATATCAGTTACATATACATCCTTATGTACGGTTCAGAACAGTGCCTGCATTTGGAAAATGCAGAGTGCCAGCAAGCTCCCCAATCCAGTTCAACCAGTTTCAGACTCTTGCTCAGATCATGGGGTTGGGCCACTTATCTCTCCCCCCACCCCCTCCCCTTTAGTTATGGAGGCTTTTGTGTAATAATGTTCTTTGCATATTTGCAGCACTTTTCTGTTATTATCGTGACATATTCACTCATAATAAAGCTTAAGTGCCAGCCTTAAGAGAACACTGAATCTATTTATCATCGTAGAGCTCTGAAAGTACACGGCTTTGTTGTGAGACTGGCATCCTTGTATGTCTCTGATTTCCTCCTCTGTGGCTCCAGCTCTGTCACGCTCTCTCTGAGTTACTACTTCCTGTTGCAGTGGTGTTCTTTTGTGGTTGGATTTCTACCACACCTATTTTTTTTCTGGATTTTTCTTGGAAGCTGCTATATATATATTTAATCAACAACTGAGCTGTATGTTGTTGTTGTTGTGTGTTCCATCTGGAAAACATCAAAGATCAATAGACACAGAATCTCAAAAACTGTCAAATAAAAACAAACACCAATCCTCCAGTTCCTGTTTCTAAATCCCAAGGTAACATTATAGCCCAACATATATATCCACAGCAGGGCTGCAAGAGAGCAGAGAGACAAGCAATGGATACACATAACTTGAAAGTTGGGTAAACACAATACAAATTACACCCCTTCACTCTCTGAGAAAATGCCAACTACTTATCTTCCACTGGAGTTATCTTCCCAGATGGCTTGAGGAGGGGAAGCTGGAGTTTCTAAATCAGTGGTTCTCAACTGGGTGGATTTTGCCACCCCAGGGGACAATTGACAATATCTGGAGACATTTTAGTTGTTGAGACTGGGTATATGCTATTTGTATTTGGTGGGTGGAGACCAAAGATTCTGCTAAACATCCTAAAATGCACAGAAGAGTCCCTACAACAAAGAATCATCCTTTTCAACATGTCAATAGTGCCGAGGTTGAGAAGCCCTCTTCTAGATCTGTAAGTAGGGAAATAAGCATTTAAGTAGTCAACGAGAACTTCATTTACCTCCCTCATTAATGAAATCTCAATTGGCGATTCATGGCAGTTAACAATTAGCAATTTGTGTACATACAGTTAGGGGAAATATGAGGGGATGAGGTGGAGTAGACAAACAAGATGATCTGGAAAGGAACTGAACATGAGTTGTAAGCCATCTCCAATGACCCTCTCAAAGTTGGATTCTTTTCTTCATTGTCTTTCACTAAAGAAAAAGAATCCAGTTTTGAGAATACCTTCAGTTTCTGCCTTTGTCCTACCTAAAGCTTTCCTCAAGAATATTCAAAGCACTTTGTTTCGTCCCATCACTCCTTGCAGGCCTTCACCTGAAGCAGAGCAAGCATCCCAATGTTATTCAGAAGGGAGGTTGTGATGGTCAGCAGCTGGCTCTGTGTAGCTCACTTTTTTTGATTATATAGATTCAAAACAAGAGAAGTTCAAATTTCAGGATCCCTGGAGTGAGTGAATAAGCAATACCAAGCCTATAGTGGTTCTGGGGTGAGGGCAGGGGGTGGTGAAAGAGGCAATTATTAATAAAATATCTACCGTTTATTAGTTACATACTATGTACCAGGCACTGTTCTAGGTTCTTTATCTTCTTCAATGCACACTGCACTTTGAGATAGATATTATTTCTTTCTGTTATGGGTGAGGGACCTACCTGAGGCTCAGGAAAGGGACATTCCCTGAAGAAGGACACATGGCTAGGAGGAGTGGAGGCGGGTTTTAGAACTTGCCCTGGTGACCCCCAAATCTACGTGTGGGCCTCATGTCAGAGATCTCGATGTGCTTTTGCTGGGGCTCGGGGAAGGTGCTGGTACTGGCTCAATCAGGGGGGGGAAAGCTGCTCACATTCCAGAGCTCAGACCTGCAGACACAAGAATCACAGACTTACAAAGCCAGTTGGGGTTTCAGAGATTTTTTTCCCTAAACCCTTCCTATTACAGATGAGAAGATAAGGTCCAGAGAGGAAGTCTGAGGAGTATTATGCCCCGCCCTTGGATTTTTTTTTTTTTTTTTTTTTATCTTCCTATTCGGGCCACGAATTAGAGCCTGGAAGCGTATAAACAAGTCCATGGAGAGACAGCGTCCAGCCCTGTCCCCTCTGGAGCAGGAAAGCTTGGCCAGCTCCTCATGCTAATGTCCCTGCTTTGCATTTCATGGAAGTGGAGCCTTTTCTCTGGAATTCCCTTGCTCTCGGCTTAGACAAAGCCCCGCTTTATATACCTTGAGGACATAATACAAAGCAGAGTTGCAAGAAGAGTACATATTCTGCAGACTTGTTTTTTTCCCTTCCTTCTTCTGTACTTGGCTGGTTAAAACTCACTAAGTGCTAAATCATAACACCAATGGGTTAGGATTAATTGTGATGTTTATTTTGGTACATTTGCCTGAGGTTCTGATGTGTGTTTTCACAAATCTAACAAATAATTTTACCTAGAATACCAGACGCTGTGCAGCCCCCATTAGCCACGGTAGGATTTGAACAAGTGACCTGGAGGTGAGAGGCCGCTCATCACATTACCGAGGCCCCAGGCCACGAAGTTCACTGGCTGGCTGTTTCTTTAATGTAATTGCCAACAGCAAGATCAGCAGTGGGAATTCTCCCCGTGCGTAGATCGTGAGGTCTCAGACATTCAGCATTTGAGAGCTCTTCTTTTTGCCTTGGATTTTGGATCTATTAACTAGCAGCATTGCTAGAGACACTGCAGAGGGACAAAGAAAGGATGGTTATATTCAGCACCGTTTTCCTAGAGAAGAAGCAGGTTCTCAGGTTATAACCATCTGCTTTCCTGTCAAGCTGGTTGATGGCTCAAGTCACCAGTGCCCAGGTTAAAGGAAATATTCAAGAGCAGTAATTATTTGCCGGTACCAAGAGATGCGATGAAGAGTTTAAAAATACTGCCCCTCAATGGGAGAAAATGTATTTCTATTAAGGGACCAGAATTGTGCTACGCTTGTTGAAATTTTTGCTTGTGCACAGGAATTTAGCTCGAGGTCTATGTCTGTCACTAAAATTGACAACTGCCTATGGCTCTGCACAATTGAAACGTAGATCTTAAATTTCACATCATTATCCAAATAAAATATATCTGCCAAGGGGGACTGGTATAACACCGTTAGAGAACTGTGATACCAGTTGTCTGATTAACATATTGAGAGGAATATAAGAATTTCTCACCTATTTTCCAGAGGGAGGCTGTCTGGGGAGCTCCCATTAGATGGACTAATTGATCAGGCTCCCTGTGCTAAGTACAGAGATGCCCAGCTAAGTACAGAGATGCTCTGGCTGGTGGAGGCAGGGTTTCCTGTCATAGATGATATCCTAGTGGAAGAAAAAGGGACGAGGCACAAACCAGACATTCCTTAATTCTATCTTCCCCAAGAAAAAGATGGGAAACCATTAGCCCCTGATGACCTGACCCCTTGCTTTGGGCCTCAGATCTACTCACAGTGTTTGGAAGGAAGATGAACACCTGAACTTCCTCTTCTGAAAGGCTTTTCCTGAGATCCAAGCCCCTGATGACTCCACCTTTGGAGGATTCATGAGAAATGAGAAAGTCTCGGTATACTAAAAGTACATCTAGAGTTCAAATTAAAAAATCAGAGTTGCTTACTCGAAAAGATACGTTCATAGACATTATTATTTGTGTTGCTTCCACTTTTTGCTCTGTGTTAGGTCCTATGTTTTCCAGCTGAGGTCTTCATTCTAAGGCCACATGTATATAACTCACAAGTTTAGATCACAGCAAGTTAGAGAAGCTCAGATGTATTTAGTTTTTCAATCTGGAAGTAACCTTAGTGATGAATATGGGTACAGTGTTTTTATTGTTCCCGAGAAAAAAACTGGGGTCCTGGAGTTGAAATGAGTAACCACCTAATGAGTTAATAATGACATTTATAATGAGCTTTAAGATGTAAACACTGACAAATAACTATTAGAAGTATCCCCATGGCATCCCAAGATTCATTCTGCCTTAGTTTAGCTTTGCAGAGGGTTTTCAGAAATATCATCCTATGATTTTTTTTATCAGCGTAAAATGCTTTCTGTACTTACTGATTTATTTGGGCATTTCATTCAAAGGAGTCTAATGCCATTGTGCCAAGGCCCACTCCTCACTTTCTTTTTCACGAATGTAATGTGGTTTAGATCTTGACCTTTTGCATGGCGGTGTGTTCAGATATGGTTTTAAAAAGTCAGGCTGCAAATTTCAATCCAGCTTTTTAGTTAAATTAGGGTGAGACTATAGGCAACTCACTCCATTTCTCTCTGCTTCTGCCTTTGACAGGAAGTAGATGTTTTCATGTACCTCTGAATTGAGCTGAGCAGAAATGAGCAAATGTTCCTACCATGACCTTAAAGAAAAAGGCAAACAGAGATAAAGAATATTTTGAATTAATCTATATCTTCTGAGTCTCAATTTTCTAATCTGAAAAAGTTGAAAATAACACTATTATCTTAGGTTAATATTCAGGATGCGATGAGATGAGAAATCGATAAAGCAAAAGCAAGCGGCATATTGACTAACACCAAGCGATACTTCAGTATCCTTCTTGCCTGAACAATCAATAACTTTATTTTTTCTGGAATTCAACATAATGTATTATCAATACCTTTCCATATGACACTTTTCCTAGTCTATCTTGTATTTCAGTTAAGAGTTAATCCCTTAAAATTCTAACCAGATTGCAAATTCTTAGGGAATCTAGAATTACATCTTCTATACATTTGTTTCCTTGAAGAATCAAACACAATGCCTTATACTCAGATACATGATCAACACAGTATTTCTTTACTTATCAATAAACTAGAAGCCTGGTGCATGAAATTCATGAACTTGGAGGGGGGTGGGGTCCCTCAGCCTGGCCTGAGCCCTCTCACAGTCCGGGAGATCGCTCCCAGGGGAGCGGGCCTATGCCAGCAGTCGGACATCCTTAGTGCTGTCACGGAGGCTGGAGAGGTTTCTGCCACCACTGCTGTGCTCACCAGCCGTGAGCCTGGCTCCTGGCTGAGCGGTGCTCCCCCTATGAGAGTACACTGACCACCAGGAGGCAGCTCCTGCATTGAGTGTCTGCACCCTGGTGGTCAGTGCACATCATAGCGACCGGTCATTCCACAGTTCAGTCTATTTGCATATTAGCCTTTTATTATATGGGATGGAAAGATAAATTCAGACTTATTGAATAATAGTACTATTAGGAAATAACATGATAAGTGAAGGATTAATTGAGTGGTACTACTTCAGATTTTATTAACTGCACCAAAAGTATAGACTTTTCTTTGTATTAGTTTTAAAAACTGATGAGGAATTTTTCTCACACTATACCTCACAAGCCATGAGATAGACACGGAAGGCTGCCACTGTTTTTACAAGTAAAGTTTTATTGGAACACAAACACATTGCTATCTATGACTTCATTTGCACTACAAGGGCAGAGTTAAGTAGTTCAGACAGATATCACATAGCCCACAAAACCTAAAATATTTACTATCTTGTCCTTTGCTAAAAAACTTTTCTGACTCCTGCTATAGACTAGACTAGATAGAGTCTACTCCACTCTACTCTATTATATTATATTATACTATACTATATGAGTTTCTTGATGTCAACGAGGAAAATAATATAACAAAAGTGAAGAGCCCTGGCCAGGTGACTCAGTTGTTGTAGTGTAGTCCTACACACCAAAAGGTTATGGGTTCAATTCTCCACCAGGGCACATGTCTAGGTTGTAGGTTCAATCCCCGGTTGGAAGGGAACTGATTGATATTTCTCTATCACATCAATATTTCTTTCGCCCACATGCACACTTGCATGTTCTCTCTCTCTCTCTCTCTCTCTCTCTCTCTCTCTCTCTCTCTCCCTCTCTCTCTCTCTCGACATATCCTTAGGTGAGGATTTTTTTAAAAAAAGTGAAGAAGTCATAGGTTAACTTTTTATTTTTTTGTGGCTCAATCAAATGTTAAGATTAATATTTATTAAATTGTCCTTTAAAGGTGGCTATAAAATAAAATCTATCAATCTATCTATACATTGACATTTATTGTTAAACATTCCAGTTTTTGTTCATAATGAACTAAGTTATGAAGAAAAAGGAACAGGCATAACATGATTTCTTGGAATCTTCAAATCACAACTATCCATAGTTATATCATACCTGTCTATATGCATGTGGTGAAATCAGATAGAACTGAAAGTCTGAATTGCTTTCACTTTCCATGATTCCATTAAGACAGTCTTCAATTGCAGGTGCCATAACCAAATCCCTGCTGTTCACAGACTATCTGGAAGGTGTTTGTTAAATTGGGCCAATAAAGCAAATCTGTACACAAGCACAGCGTTGTTTACTCTGAAAACTAACTGAGTGTCACTTTTGTTTTTGCTATAACCTTAGGAGCTGTATACCTCCCTAGAGAAATGTTGGAAGGGTGGGGGCTATAAAGAATTAAGTAAAAATAGAGAAGGTAAAAAATGAGAGAGAACTATAATCCCTTGGGCATTCTATTTACTTTGCTTTAAAAAATCCCCTGGTATTTACTGAGATTCATCAGTACTTTGTGAAATTATAAAGTGTATTACCCCGTTCAGGACCCACAGAATTTTATAGTACGTACAACTTCCCTGTGGGTCTTAAATTTAGTCTGATCAGTATTCATTCCTCTGAAGAACAAACAAAAACACAGTCCCACTGGGAAGACAGAGAATCTCCAGCATGAATTGGGCTCCTTTTGTTCTTTGACTCTTTCCTTCCCTTGAATCCATAACCCAGCTCTGTCAAAACAAAATAACTAGCAAGTGACATGACACAACAAAGCATCAGCCATTTGGAACTTCCCTAGGAAAAGAAAAGTAGTGGGATTGGGAACAACATAGAATTATTTTCCAGAGAACATTAAAATATATTTTACAGACATACCATCAGAGTAGAAGGGAAAGGGTCAGAGTAAACAAGAAAAACAAGCAAGCAGATCAAGGATTTGAACTAGTTATAGATTTACTAATTGAGCATTCATTTGGGGAACACTACCCTACTGTCATGTACATTTTTTGAAGGTTATTGAAAGACGGGGGCGGGGGGGTGGGGGAGAAAGACTTGAGTGACCATGTACAAAGAGCAGAGTTTGGCAACATACTAGTTTGTCCTGCCAATAATTTAATTGAAAGATAGAAGGAAAAGGAGTCCCGGATTGTGACTGAACAAGAGTTATTTTCCTAGACCATTCTTCTAGAATCGGAGGCTGTAACAACATCCTCTGTACCTCTTGCATCCCTCACCACCCACCCCAAGTTGATTGAGAGACTGAGTTGAATGGGCCTGGAATGATTTTAGAACTTGCTTTAGTCTGTCATTTTTCCTTCAGAATCCTTAGGTTACTATTTGTTTTTTCTAATGTCTATTTTTCCTTAATTAGTTAACTTTTTATTTTAGTGAGCTGAATGTTTTTTAAAAATTTGTTTTAATAGTTGTCCACTGAAGATACTATGTCTCCTTACTCTCTAATCTGATGTGGAACCAAAAGCCCTGTGAGAAATATCTCTGGTGCTTGCAAGGGGTGGGGGAAGAAGGTTCTAGCTCGGATTCTCATATTCCTTACGGCATAGACTAAACATTCCAAAATGGTCCAGAAACACAATTAGAAAGCTCGCGTTGAACAGAAACTTTAACTTATTTATTATAATTCAATGTATCAACCCAGTTTCTGTCTTGGCTTTGTTCACACATTATAAAAAGTCAGGTTAACTTTTGTCAACATTAAGGACAACAAATGCAACTGAGCATGATGGAAAGCCCAGTGGATGCAGACTCGGTTGATCTGGGATTAAATTCTAACCCTGCCACTTAAAGTTAGAGGGTGGTGGCATCACACGTATTTCTGAGCCTAAATTTCCTAATCTATCCATGGAGATTATCTTTTTTCTATCTATTACATAAGGTTATCCCATGGATAGTATGAACAAATGAGTGTAAAAGCAGTTTATAAAATCACATGAAGGGACTGTAGGAAAGCAAGGGCTTATTCCATTCCATCTTCTAAAGTGGCATATCAAACACAGAAGTGGGGAAAGTGAGTCATGGTTGTAAGTGGTGTCATGACTTGCATATAGAATACCATTCATTAACACAGACTGCTTTCTCTTCAGGCTTTGGTGCTATTTACTTGAGATTAGATGTAGAAAGGGACGAGGGTCAGAAGAATTATTTAAGTTTAAATAAATTTAAATAAATCAATTACTTATAATTTAAGTTTTGTAAGGCCTTGTTTGATAACTCCAACATTGATGTACCAAAAAATTCTATGTTTTATTTTGTACCAGTTGGGAAAATAATTAGATCCTTCTCCATCTTATCTCAGAAGAATTTACCTTATCTCATACCTGGCTTGTTTTAAATATATTTACGTATAGAATTTATGGTCTGCAATAGCTTCCACAGTATATGAAATTGCAGTGTCTCCCCCACAGAAGGATGAATAAAGTCAATGACAGTCATATAAAACTAAGCTGAACTTAGAGATTATTCCAATCTTTTCACAAAAATTTCTATAGAGAAATTTCCTAGAAATTGTAATTGGCTTTATACATAACTGATAAGGATACACATTTATGATGGCTGAAGATAAATTTAAAAGAAAACACTGAAGAGCTGGCATGAACAGAGACATAAAATATATTTATTAACATACATGCCCAATTAATTAAATGTAACTTTTGTAATCAGAAAGATCAGACCTCTGAACTCTCCATTGTATCCCCACATTCTAGTAAATACTGGGTAAGAGAACCACTTTACATCTTGTTCACAACAACCGTGCTACAAATATTTAAATGAATGAGTAACCTTCCAGGGCTCGGACTGATCTGGCTTAATAATGAAGCTAACAGCAAATGTTGGACTTGGAGGCTACTATAAAGTTTCCCCCACCAGAGCATCGAGAAGCTCAGCTTTCCAGGAAAAATTCTGAGGGGGATATGGGAAGAACGTTGGGTATGTGATAACACTACCAACACACTTGGAATCAGCTAGGTACATGTATAGTTTCACTTGTTCTGAAAAATTTTGAGTCAATGCAAAATCCTAAAGCAGGGAAAACCACAAACACTTTGGGACAACTGTACTCACAATGACACTTCAACTGTGACACCTGCTGAGGAGAAACACTAAGGCCACAGCCACATAATATGGACCTTCGTACCATCCTGAGTCTGTCACCGCCAATCTAACTTCACTCAACTGCTTGTTGTAAGACTCAATTTACAAATCCATGAATCTAGTGGGAAGAATGCCCCGCTCACAAATATGAGTACAGGGGAATCTTTTAATGAGTTTCATGTAAAATGCTCATAAAACCAGTCACAGGGACGCTTCCTCATCTCCAGTTCAGTAGCAGAGTGACAGGAACCTGACTGGAATGGTTTGTCCCCACCGAGTTAGATTTTGAAATTGAACCCAGATAAGCCATAAGTAACATTAAGCTCCTTAAATTTAAAAAACGAATCCAAACATTTTTTTAAGCATGGAGAAATTCACAAAGGAACTCAGAAGGCTCTCAGTGATGTTTAGTGAAAATTCTGTTTGCTCTTGCATCTCTTGATTGTATAAAGCTAGCTTCACAGTAATGCAATGGCCAGTGAGGGCTAATCTCTGCCTAATTCAAGCATGTGCAGTAAGGCAAAGGAGTTAAAACAAGGAGTGGACATAGTTATTTTCCTGGGGAAAAGAAAAACACGCTCAATAAAAGGAATGCCATGTGGTATGGTTTTAATTTGCTGTGTTGGGAACAACAAGCATAATAATAAGTGGATTACCTTTTACTGAGCTCCCACTCATGCTCCTTTATGGGGACTTTGCATTCTTTAAGTTCCATACCCTGAGAAGCAGGGGTTTTTCTTCCCATTTTAAAGATGAGGAAATAATAGTTTAGACAGGTTAAATAACAGGTCCACAATGATCCAGCTTGTGACTAAGGGTTAAAATAAGAATGAAAGGATCAAGTGTTCAATGACAGTTTAATAGGAACCAGCTTTCCTAAGAACAAAATTAATAATTTCCTCACATCTGACTTTACATTCATTTCAGTTTTACACCTGTCACTCTCTTACTCACTTCAGTGTTCTGAGTGCCACTTGTTTTTTACTGTGCTAGAGTGAAAAGAAAAAATACAACTTTTTCTCCCCAATATTTTAGTTTGGTGGGAAGTCAAGCATATAAACTATTGGTAATATACAGAGGAACTCTGCTTATCCTCTGAAACCATAAGCCAGATTCTCATAAATACTAAGAAAATAAGGTTAATTGAGTAACTATTTGGGACATGTGAAGAATATTTCTCCTTCCTCAGTCCAGAGTTCAGGGTATGGCTTGACTATCAAGTACCTAGAGCTCCAAAGAGCATTTTTTATAAGCTAGATAGTGATGAACTGGCAAGAGTGACCTCTCAAATGATACACAGATAGATCCTCAAGCTCTGCTTCTAGTCTAGGAAATTAATGGCACATAAAACTCTTCCATAGGATAATTCCATGGAGATTCAGAGAGGACTGTCTTAGATGAATAAAGATGCATGCTCTTAGCTTTATCAGAAAAATTCTAGCCCTGGCTGGATGGTTCAGTTGGTTGGAGCATCGTCCCATACACCAAAAAGGTTGCAGGTATGTGATCCCTGGTTGAGCACATACAAGAGGCAACTGATCAATCTCTCTCTCTCTCTCTCTCTCTCTCTCTCTCAAAATCAATAAATATATCCTCAAGTGAGGATTTTAAAAAAAAGGAAAAATTCTATGCTCATCAAATGTAGAAGTAATGAAGGAAACAAATTTTTCCCCATGCCTTTGATATTGGACAACTCCAGTTGTCTTTAGAAACATTTTGGCGATGATCTGTGGCCTGCATATGATAAAAGCCTAAACTCATTTTCACTTCCTATATGGTTGGGGCAGGGGTGTGGTGTGAAGGAAATTTGGGGAGGAGGATAGAAGTTGGTATTACCAAGGCACCTTGGCTAACTTTAAGCTTGGTAAGGGTAGAACTTCACTGTTTTTGCTTACCTCTCTATCCTCAAAATGTAGCAGTACCAGACTCACCCAGGCCATACAGCATACAAGGGTTATATGAGTAACCAATTTAATCTAATGTGAGGATATAATCCCAATTTTTCCTGGTAAAAACAACCCATTAATATACTGTTATTTTTAATGGCAGAAATCTTTTTAGGCAGATGAGAAACTGGTCATGTTTATAATTGGAAAAAAATAGAAGTGTCAATTGGTTCTGAAATCAACTTCCCATGAAACTCTTTTATTTCAACACAGTGTAAATATTTATCAAAATCCAATGTGAAATAAACCCCTTACCTTGTTTTCATTTCTTGGGAAAATTGAACCCAGACTTATTTAGTTATTTGGGGTATTAATTAAAAGTGAGGTTTCACCGTGATTTTTGCCAAAATCAGCACACCAGAAAATAGCTCTAACACTGTCCTTCATAAACCAATGCCACGAGGATTATTGTTTATTTTGATTAGAACAGATTTGTTATTAGAGACAATATTTTCTCTCATACTAATCACATGCAGCCACTCCCTCTGAGAGACAAAATACCTTGCTGACAGGAAGACCAGGAGTTCCTATTTCCCTGCCCTTTTGTTTCATGTTCGGGATAAAAATGCATTCAGTTGCCTACCTTCCCTAGTTTTCAGTTGTTATTGTGGACACTACCTTTCTCCAGTTTGGTCCCTTAAAGCCTTTTCTTCTTTTCTACCAATTCCACATTCAAGTGGGTTCCCTCTTTCAAATGGACGCCCATGTCAACCATAGCAATCAACAAAAGACTCCCCAAAGCGGGCTGTTACTCACCGAAACCTAATACTGTCCTTTGCTACCGCTACCTGCCAACTTCTTAAAAAATACACAACACACCCATCGCCCGCAAACCCACAGCAGCGTTTTCACTAACGGGGGAGAAACCCTGGAACACTGAACGATCCTGAAAGCAAATGGTAATTAAACACTTTTCCTAACACCGGGAAGCTGGGGTGGAGAAGCAAAGAAAGCTAGGGATTGGAATCCATTATGTGGCGGAGGCTTCTGTCTGGTCGATTTAAGCAGATTGGAGCCGAGGCAGGCGCACAGAAGCGCCTCAGGTGAGGGAGAGCAGTGTTCCTGTGGGGTTATCAAACCGGCCAGGCCTTGGAGGCAGAGCAAAGCCCTTCCACTGGGAAGTTCTTCTAAGTGCTTGCGTGGCATCCGCGGGATAATCCCACCCCACTCCCACATCATCTGGCTTTAAACTTCAGGCCCTCTGGCGAAGAAGAGACAAAACGTTCTATCGGAGCCCTCCTCCCACTGATCCCCTGGTTCTGCCTTTCCCATCCCGTTTCCTAGCAGCCGCTGGCTGAGTCCTGCCCTTCTCTGCCAAGCACCAGGCTGGATTAGCTGCAAGCCAATAGCTGGGGGTCAGGATTAAGAGGCCAGCATGCACTTTAATACAAGCTGCCTATAATTAATGGCATTATTAATAGCTTGACTGAAAAATTCATTAAAAAATCCATTAAAAATAAATACCCTTTTACAAAAGGCATTGCCTTGGGTAAGAAAAACAGAAAAAAAGATAAAGGAAAATTGATTGGTGGCTTTCAGTTCACAGAAAGACAGACCATAGTTCAAACTGATTAAAATTGAACATTTTAGATTAAGCACCCTTGCCAAAATATTCTCTGTAGTTACCCAATATGAAAATATTGTGATGGGTCACATATTTATATTTTCCTGTATCAAGGGGTTGGGGACATAAGACATACAGGTAGCTACTTGAAATAAGTTTCTTCAAGGGAACATTCTTGACCTTCAGGAATAGTAGAATGTCACCTGAAATGCTGGTTAACTGTATTTGATTAACGCAGAGACTCAATGCAATAGATGTGTCCAGAGGTGGATCTTTCCCCACAATCTCATGGCATGGTTAGCAACCTGACTATTATATGTGCTAACACAGATTCTCTTTCTTTTCCTTTCTCTTCAGTCTCCCCCGCTGCATTCATACCACAGCTCTCCTCCATGGTATATCTGGCTCTGTAACTTGGAATCGATCTTATTGAGTTTTGCCTCAGCCCAAGTAAACAGTGTTGATGGTGATTGGAATGTCTGCGGTTCAGATGTTTGCTCAGAGAAAAGTGGAGATGGAAAAGGGAAAGTCCTGTTGGGCGGGGCCTCCCCCTCACTTCTCCTATATAAAGATTTGTTTGTGTTGATACTAAAGCTGATCTTTCGGGTCAACTTTGCTCTGGGTCTAATCTGCTCATTGGGGTGAGATGAACATTGTCTTCCAGAGGTACAGGCGACCATGCCCTCTCAGAAAAAGACCCCATTCATGGGTGTATTTGCTTGAAGAGAGCTTTTATTCACTTCACCTGTTATGTTGAGCCTATAGAGCACAAAGCCAAGTGGAGATTAGGCAATTATCTGGTTAATAGGATCAACATAGACAAGAAGTCCATTCAATAGGCATTTCTGGCTGCACACCACGCACAGCTCGGCCCTGGATGTGATGAGAGGCACAGGGTGAGACGCAAACATGCGGCCGCTTCGTTTGTAACACGATAAAGGAAATGAGACACAAACACAGCCAGCAACTAACACACTTTACAAGCAAGGGCAGAATCCTATGGGATTCTGTGCCTTAAAGTCAGGAACATAGCAAGTTAAAACTTTTAGGAAGTCGTTAAACCAGGGTACATTTCTTGGCAAAGGCAAATCAATCAGAGATCTCTAATTCGCCCCTTTTAAATCTAATAATTTCAGACACTGTATGGTTTTTTTACCTCTTAAAATGCATTAAATCCCTTTTGTTGGTTACTACTCTAAGTTCCCACAGTTTTTGCTGAAGATTATTCTTAATTTATGGAAATATTGAGAAACTTGTTTTTATCTGGGATCCTCCAAGTTACCCACAGTTATTTTGATAAAATTCTGGCATTCTTTTAGCTCTCACTTTTCTCTCTTTAATTACTACTTGCTAGCGGAGGTCTTCAAAGTATCAGGGCAATGTAACCTATATATTAACTGAGCAGTGAGTTCCCAGTTGAAAGATGTTAATAAATGCCTTTGCTCTGTCTATGGCCATGTTTGTTGCTAAAAAGTAGAACTCTAATTAGTAATATGCTGAATGACTTCCCATGCAGGAAGTGTCGGGCATCCCCAGTCTCTTCCCATAACTTACACTCATGGGAAATTGTCCTTAAAATGCAACATTTGCAATTTTGTGAGATTCTGGAACTTAAAGTTAGATTCTTTAAGGTGTGGCTCTCTTGCCTACTAGTCCTGGGCATGCAATCCTCAACTGATAGCTTTTCACCTCTATGTTAATAAGAAAAACACCACCACTGGTTGAAATTTTAAAAATTAGATCAGTTGGCTATTTTGTTCATGTATAAAAAACATATCAAACTAATGTATTTCTGAACTGTCTACTGATGGAACCAAACAAAGGTTTTGACACACATTGGAGATAGGCTGCATTTGGGTAACACAAACAAATATGAGAAGAGAAGTGAGGGCCCAGGATGACAGAAGTCTTCAGGGGTGAAGCAGGATGGAAAGCGAAAGGCACATGTTGGGAACTGGGTCACTGTCTGTACCACCTGTCACTTAGCACCTGGTGGGTGCTTTGTTGGGTAGATTGGTGTGATGGGAGAGATTTATTTTTCAAAATATATATATTTTATTGATTTCAGAGAGGAAGGGAGAGGGAGAAAGAGATAGTAATATCATCGATGAGAGCAAATCATTAATTGGCTGCCTCCTGCACGCCCCACACCGGGGATCAAGCCCGCAACCCAGACATGTGCCTCTACCAGGAATCAAACAGTGACCTCCAGGTTCATAGGTTGATGCTCAATCACTGAGCCACACCAGCCAGGCAATTTTGCAAAGGAAAATCTTGGCAGTAAGGAAAGCAAGATCTAGCAATGGCTGATATGGTTGAATTAATTTCTTAAAAATACTGTAGTTCCAGATATCTGGGTTTGCTAGAAAGGTAAGATATTGTGATTTATAAGGAATCATATATTTGGTCATTCAGATGACCAAAATATATTTCTCATATATATTTGGTCTTCTTACATAGTTTCTGTCTCACAGCTCTCAAAACCCTTGAACTTTTTCTGAGCAATAAGATCAATGGGTGTCCAAGAATTGCTTGTTGGTGTGGGGAAGTCAATGTGTGAGCGTGCGTGCACACACAAACACATACATACACATTGGAAGTGAGTCCAGGAACCCAACTTAGAAAGTTCCAAATGCCAAGCATTTGGTGGTCAACTTTTATCAAAGAGGAATCAAATGATTACAGATGTAGGATAAAAGAAATGTGCCCGAGATGTAGAAAAAAGATAGCAAGGATTAGGCCATGATAGAAGTTTTAATAACATAATCATCACCCCTCCTATCTCCACCAAGTTCAACAAAACTTAGCGTGGGGAATTTAGGTAGGTATAGTTTCAATTCTGGATGATTCACTCATTCATTCACCATTCATTACAGCAGTGTAATGTCCTCGAGGGTGGAGTGTAAGAGTTATGATAATGATAGTGCTTTCCCCAAGATCATCTAATAGTAGAAAATACACTTAGAACTTTACGCTTCACTTGATAACCAAATGAAAGCCAGTGATGAGGGTGTGTTATGAATCCAACCAAGGACTCCGGATCATTGTTTTAAGTCTCCAGTTGATGGGGGTTACCATCACTCTAAATTTTTTGAATTTAGTGTTCTAAAACCAACTTAGTTTCATTAAAAAATAATTTCCAAAAATGTTTTCCACACAAAGTGCTAATTCTAATGCTCTACTGTGTGACATACTCTCATGGAAGAATATAGGGAAATAACTCAAACCTCTTCTCTTCAGAAATCTATGTTGGAATGCAAATAAGTGAGGGTGCATAATTTGGGGGGAAATTTTTTGAAAATTCTTTGTGACAAAAACTTTGGAAATTCTTAATTTAAAAACAAAAAAGCCCTGCTACATATAAACAGGAAATTTGCCATGTTGACCACTGTATTCACAGTGGTAAGAACAGTGCTGGGCATAAACTGGCTGTTCAGTAGATATTTATGAAATATATGAATACATACTAGAGTGTAGTAGATCACCATGGTTGATAAACACTGCTCTATGCCCTATTAAAGTTCCTAGCTAGTAAAAAAGCATTCAATTTCTTGATAAAATGGATGAATGAGTGTCTGTTGCAGGCCAGCTACATGATCTTATGTGGTTTCTGAACCACCAAATTTAAATCCTGTATGAAAATAAGGGAATTTGAAGGATGACAGCACCAGTCTGACATGAATGTGGAATTATTGAAATATGAAATGGTTCTTTGGATTGCATCATTCCATTAGAATGCCTCTGATTCTCAGACAATTAATCATATATTTTCTATATTTGTAATTTTCGTCAAGGTTAACACTGGGCAAGGGGAGTATTTTCATGGGAAAGTACCTTAGTAACAATTTTCTCATAGAGACTGTATATGCAAGACAGAGTATTGCCTACCCTGCACAATATTAAGGGTCTTGGTTAAGCCTTTTTCTCCCCCCACCCTAAACTATATTTCCCTATGTTAATTCCTGGAATTCACAGTAACAATGTCAATCTTTATTCCCCATATTCTTAAATATCATGTATACAAGTTGACTTCTCCATACACAGGTATTATCAATCATTTATCCTTCAGTATGAATTAATATCTAATGCTTAAATGGCAGATATGTTCTCCCATACAGTGTGTTCCCTTTTCATTGAAAGATTTGCAATTGGAAGGGAGGGAAAAAAAGATGTGAGAGATAAAGAAAGCACATGGACACAGAGAGCCTGAGAGGAGCTCCATTAAAAGAAGGAAATAAGAAGGATGGAGAAGTAAGGAGGCAGAATTCTGAAACCCACCATTTCCCTCCAGTAGAGGGAAAGTGAAAGAACTTTGGTACACTAAAGAAACTACATCAGCCCAGCTGATTTGGCTCAGTGGATAGAGCGTCGGCCTGCAGACCAAAGGGTCCCAAGTTCAATTCCAGTCAAGGGCACATGCCTGGGTTGTGGGCTTGAACCCCAGTATGGGGCGTGCAGGAGGCAGCCAATCAGTGATTCTCTCTCATCATTGATGCTTCTATCTCCCTCTCCCTCTCCCTTCCTCTCTGAAAGCAATAAAAATATATTTAAAAAAAGAAAGAAACTACATCAACTCTTTAAACTGTGGGCACCCTTCAGCCTAAGAGTTTCTCTTTTTAGGTCTCTAAACTGGTCCCAGCAAATATCTCATCACTTCTTCAGTTGTTTTTGCTGAAAATTTCAGAGTGCCCTTCTGGGCACGATGTCCTGGGCTTTTTATGCCATTTCAGCTCAAGAAGGCCAGGCTGGGGGATCCAGGGGAAGGCACCTACCTGAAGTTGGGAGTAGTTTCTCCTCTTGGATGCGTCACCTCAAGGATAGAGTTCCTAAGAGACTATTTGCAATAAATCAGTGGACAGTTCTTCTTGGTGATTTCCAGAATCTTAAGTCAGAGAGCTTCAGGCCAGGCCTGTGTATCAGCAGCACAGTTACGTACATGTACGTAATATCTAACACGAGGTAGGCTTGTCCTAGTCAAACCTTCACTAGAAATCCAAAAAGCTAATATAAGAGAGATAACTCCTGACACCCTTAAAGGTCTTAGATTTAATATGGAATATAATCCCCCCCCCCCCACACACACAAATTATCAATAAAATGGAAGTGGCAACTACCAGATGAAGAAGGCAAACATTAAATGTGATGAGAGGATGGTAAATGGGAGTGAGGCTTGGTAGTTTGGGTTAAGAACTGTTTTCTTGAGGGGTGCACTTAAATGCAATAGAAGTGTACCTTTCTGAGATTTGGGAAAATGTTGCATATTCCAAAAGAGAATTCATTTTTCCCCCATTTCTGTCAAAATTTATTTTGAGAAAGTCTTGAGGAGCTTACTATATGCATTTATCAGTTCAGAATTTAGTTGTAAAGATTTTGCTTAAAATCAGTGGGCCAAAACTAGGACCAGGATCTAGAAATCTCTGTGTACAGAATTCTGATGGAACAGATGTGATAGGTAACCAGGTAGAGGAGGGAGAACCTAACCACTGGACCTGGGGGTTAGTTAACCATGTCTTGATGTGGAGCTGGAGGTGAAGAAGGATGGAAGCATTTTTAGTGGTCTGTGTAGCCTGATTTTTCCAATCATTGGGAAAATACCTATATAAGTTACATTTGTGAATGAAAATAATTCAGTGCACATGTAAAGAAAGCAAGCTTCTTATTTTTGAGCAAATGGGAGAATGAGGATTTTATTTACTGGGGAGTTCCAGAAGATGAACAAAAGACACATGCCCAGTGGCTTGGCAAGAGCTCTTAAGAAGAAGCAAGAAAGAGCACCGTTCTCAACTTTAAACATGCTGGGACAGGGGAGAAGGACAAGAATGTTGACTTTCAAGTGAAACCAAGCCAGAAAACCTCAGAAATATGAATTAAGTAAACACTGGCTCCAAGGAAGCTGATCTGAAGATAGCAAATACACACACACACACACACACACACACACACACACACGAAACCCAGTGCACAAAATTCATGCACGGGGGTGGGGTGTCCCTCAGCCCAGCCTGCACCCTCTCCAATCCAGGAACCCTCTCACAATCCGGGACCGCTGGCTCCTAACTGCTCACCTCCCTGCCTGCCTGATTGCCCCTAACCACTCTATCTGCCTGCCTGATGCCCCTAACTGCCTCTGCCTGCCTGCCTGGTCACCCCTAATTGCCCTCCCCTGCCGGCCTGATCGCCCCTAACCACCTCTGCCTTGGTCCCTGCCACCGTGGCTTTATCTGGAAGGACGTCCAGAAGACATCCAGTCTAATTAACTTATTACCCTTTTATTAGTATAGATATTTAAATATATTTTTATTGATTTCAGAGAGGAAGGGAGGGGGGGAGAGAGATAGAAACATCAATAATGAGAGAGAATCACTGATCGGTTGCCTATTGCACGCCCCCTACTGGGGATGGAGCCTGCAACCCGGGCATGTGCCCTTGACAGGAATCGAACCTAGGACCCTTCAGTCCACAGGTTGACGTTCTATCCACTGAGCTAAACCGACTAAGGTGCAAATATTTTTTTAATTATTTCAAAACTGGTCATGAAGTTACTTTCGAGAACACAGAGGATTACTTCTCAAAGTGTGGACTTCCCAGCTGGTGGACCCAAGGAGTTGGTCCCAAGGCACAGGGTGTCAGGAGTTGCTCACAGAATGAACAATTTTGCTACATTTTGTTTAGGATGCATGCTATCCATCTGCCCACCGTCCTCCGCTCTGCACTTGCCAGACACATCAGTCTGACAGCTTGTGCCCTGCTCTGTATGCAAACATATCCATGAGTATTAACTAAGTTTGCAAGAGGAATTAGGATCCATAATAAATGCTTTAGCAAAGAGGCTTTTGGGAATAAAAACGTGTCTTCAGGCAAAAATTCTCATACACTAGACATCATCTTTGATTTACAGTTTATAGTATTTTCTTCACTGTATCCAATATCCCCAGCTTGAGGGCTCCTGCTCCATGTCCATGATTGACTACCCAAGGTAGGAGGGTAGTTCTATGCACTGAAGTTAAGTCAATAAAATTAGAAATTGAGGAAAGCACAAAACAAGGAGAACTTTACATATATTTTTCTTATTTTTAGTAGTTAAAAAAAACAAAACAAAAATATCATTGTCCACCAAGCAGGCAACCGTTTCATAAACTTGACTGCTGTTTTAGAAATGACGATTCTTTATGATCTCACTAGAGGCCCAATGCAGGAAATTCCTGCAAGGGCCTTGGCCCCGGCCCCCGCCCACCACCACTGCAGCCCGGGCCTCTGCCGCCTCTGCTGCGGCCCCCACCTGCTGCGGCTTTGTCCGGAAGGAAGGACGTCTGGAAGGACATCTGGTCTAATTAGCATATTACGCTTTTATTATTATAGGTTTGATACCGTGCAAGATGAAGACCGCACTTGGGAAGGTGTGCCATCATACTTTGAACTGTGGACATCAGGGATTTATTTACCCAGAACTTTCAAACATGGAAAAGAGATCTCTTGAATACAGATGGAGGATGGATCTTTCAGCTCCCTCAGCTCTCCATCAGATTAAAAGAAGAGGAAATGAGATACAATTTAACCAACTGGATTTAGCATCAGTTCTGCTCCAGATACTGCTAGGCACATTGGCAGATTATGTAAACCAGGTAACACAGCGGTGTAGGGGAGATGACAATCACTAATTAATAAACACACACAATTGACATAAAGGAATCATATGAGTTTTACAGAAAATATTGCCTTTTTTTGAACCACATATATATGCAACCTTAAAGATGTAAGAATATTCTTCTACAGAGCCATATATTAAATGGACACATTAATAGTTGAAGACATACTTAGAGCTATCACTTTAGATGAGCTCATGGGTACACATGATTTACAAGTTCCGTGGTGCTCATTTATTCAGAGGCAAATAAATGGTCAAAAGCATCTCTGAACACATTTTACACCCATAATTCTAATTGCTTTTAAGCAATGTATAGGCTGATATATATTTTATGAACAGGTTCCAAAATAATGATATCCTTGTCCCTCTTTCAAACCTCAAAAATTATTTATAAATGCTTGGAAGCCATGGGAAAACACATGATTATTTCCAAGATGTTCTTGTGTATGTATGTTATTAGCAATATGGAAACAAAAAAATTTAAATAAATAAGTAAAAGGAAAGGCAGTGAATGTGCTGAAATAGTCACATTCTTCACAATTAATGGCTCCTCCAGGAAACCCGTACGTGATAGGAAAAGCTATCAGGTAGTACTTGGGAATTCTGAGAAGTATGCTCCAATCGCACGAGTTAATGCAGGTGGGCAGAACAAAATAGTTCCACAAGGGAACTGTATAAGCCAGCCACCCCCCAAACACAGGCTGAAAAAAATTTTTATGGTAGTTTCATGCCATGTTTTGGAAGGACTTATGTGACTTTAGTATGTATATTGGCTCCAGATTATCAGCTCTGTTTCTGGATTGGATTTGAGTTTTGTAATTGCTAAGAAATGTTCATGAGTTCCTAGGAAAACCCCTGTTCTCATGAAATCTAGGTTTTCCAAAAAGTGAATATACCTATATTCTGATCAAAACTTAATCTCCATTTCTTCAGAGGCTACTTCCTGGAGAGAGGCTTTTTCTAACTGTACTTGACTTGACCAAGTATGAGGCACTGTGAATGTTCACAGTAAGCATTTTCTGTCTTGACAATGTCACATGTATTTACTGCTCTCAATTATATCACATCTTTGGTCACAAGCATTCCTTATTCTAATGAAAAGCCTGATGATATCCAGAAAAAACAACAACAACATGTTTTGTGGCAAATCTGAGCAAATTAAATGCTACTTAGCACAAAATTTAACACCCCTATTTTTAAAAAATGAGCTAAATTAATCAAAATAAATAATAAAATTTATGGGGGGAATACAAATTATTTTTACTTTTTATTTCTATATCCTATAGTAATGCCTCAAATTTTACCCACTGATTCATTTCGCTGTGAAATTGGAATGGGGATATGCCAGAAATAAGAGGTCAAGTTAGAAATAGAAACCTTAGTGGGCTGGGTAGGTTTCAGAGCTGGACATTCAGACTTTAGCGTGCGTTTGGGCTTAGAGTACATGAAAATTGTGGAAACAAAGGCACATATTCCTCTATTAGCCCAAGAGAAACTGTCTCTCAGCAACTTATTTTCAATTGACTTTCTAGCTCCATTGTTTTTAGGGCTGGACATGAAAAGAACAAGCAAGCTTTGTTAAATCATGTGAATGCATTCAACTTCTTTGCTCTTATCCTTGTGGTCTCCATTTCAGCAGAAACTGTGGGGAATCCCCCTTCCTAAGACACAGGGACAGGGCTATACAGACACTAAAACCCCTGACTATGTGCTTGTGGAGATCAGTCTCTCCGTTTCTCCCTGTGAGTTTTATGACGTAACTAGCAGAATGAATGTACAAGTATGAGGAGGGTCATAAACAACAATATAAGGAGGACATCTAGAAATTACAAAAATATGCAAGATTTTTTCTTTAATGTCTGGAAGTGGGTGAATCCTAGTCTCTTATAACTCCTTCCTCTTTTCTCCTTCACCAATGGCCCCTGAAGACTACCGCAATTTAGCAAATAAAGAAGAGCAAGCATGCCTTCTTGATTTATTTTTCCCTTCTTAAAAAAGAAAACTAAACACAAGTCAATCTCAGGAATTTTCAAGAACCTATGGAACTTTCTTCTCCTGAAGGCCCTGTTGAGTCCTAGAATAAAGGCAGATAGAGTCAAAAATACAATCCTGGTCTTTTCAAGCTGGGTTTTGGCCTACTATGCAGCAGCTGATTCTGGGAACGTGGCGTCAGGAAGGGAGGGGCCCTTGCCTGTTTGTATTGTGTGGGTGTGTTAATCTACCACCCATGTCAAATTGCCTCAGCACTAAATGTATTTGAAAGGTTCAGCTTGTGAGGTGGCTGAGGATTTGGGGGAAGGGGGGAAAAGCTTGGCTTTTCTTATCTCATTCAAATTGGTTTGTCCATCTCTGCTACCATGTGCGTCTCACAAACATCAAGATGGGTGATCTCCTGGGGGACTTTTAGTACATTCCCCTCTGTCAGTTGAGGATTATATCCTACAATCTGTCCCCTAGCGCTTTATACACACCCATTTAAAATAACTCCAGTAACAGGATCTTTAATTGACTCAGGGGACGGTGGGAGGCTTCCCAGTACGATTGTCGTTTTGGTTCAAAGGAGAAGAATGAAGTTGATTCTGTGCCTTGTGTCCAAGTAACAATATATGAAAAGATTCATTTAGTCCTTAATCCTTATGGAGGACCTGAAAGGAGCTGATGGTTTAACAGCCACACAGTGTTCTGCTTTCTAGCTGTTTTTCTTATTTATGTCTTGGTTGTTAAAGCCCAAGCTATTCCCTTTATTGTTCAGTGAAGAAAATAAAAAGAAAGAAAGAAAGACAAATTGGTATTAGCAATTCACAAAGCAATGACTCCACACTTAAAAATGAAATCTACTAAAGTCTTGCGGGAGGGGAATGTTGGTTTGGAATATTGTGTGAGTCTTTAGAGAACAGAGCCTCCTGCATGACAACACATTTCTTGTGGAGAAATATGGAACAAGAAAACTGGGCAAAGGAAAACATTAACTTTGAGTAAACTGATACAAATAAAGTGAGCATTTGACTTCTCATCCACTGAAGCTGACCCAATCAGACTGCCTTACTTGGGCACGAATGAGTTTTAAAACAAGTATAGGATTGCATTGGTCTGGGTATTAATAGCAAAAATATTGGGCAATTTGGAATTTCCATAATGAAATGTTTTAGTAAGACACAGATAAAACTTTTCTCTCAACTCCCATTTTCCTACCACATTCCTAGTAGTAAATCAAACTAAAAGTATTTTATTGCAAAATTGTGGAAGCAGGAAGCAAAGGTATTATGCAGGCAGTTATTATAAGCAAAATGATTACTTTTTCTTTTATTCTTTTTTTAAAATATATTTTTATTGATTTTTGGAGCGAGCAGAAGGGAGAGAGACAGAGAAAAACATCAATGTGAGAAACATCAATCAGTTGCCTCTCATACATACCATGACCGCCGAGGTAATAGAGCTGGCGACCTTTCAATGCATGGGACAATGCTCAGCTAACTGACCCACACCGGCCAGGGCAAGTTTTCCTTTGATTTTTAACTAATAGGACTTGCATGTCTCCATCTGTTTGTGCCAGTTGTACTGCTGTCGACGTCATCTGGTATATTATCAGAGAACAAGCTCAATCAAAATCCTCCCAAATTTCCAAGATTGGGGAAATGTTGAGATTGAATGAAAATATGCTAATACATATAATATGTCCTACTTTTCTCAGGAACAGTGAGTGGCTCACCCACTCATTTAAATGTGACCCCACGGTTTAGTGGATGTGGGTCACAGGTTGAGAGACCCAGTTTGGCTGGGCTGTGAATTTTTGTTGTTGTATTGAATCATGATTCCAGATATGTGCATAAGAATACATCCCGATACAGAGCGGCCCAGAAAGATAAACACATTAGCAAATCAAAGCAAACAGAAGTGCCATATTTTGTTAAAGTAGCACCAGCTCCAAATACACAAAAACCATATTCAAGGCACACACATGAACGACACCTAAGTTACTAAAAGAATGAGAAATAGCATCTAATATCTACAAAAATCCCAATTTGGATTTTTCTTTAATTTTTTCTTATTTCTTTTCCACATATATTTTTGAGAGAATCAAAGAATTCGGGATTCCATGTAGTGAGGCCATTCAAAGGAAATTAGACATCTAAGAAGACACTATTTACATACACATGTAGCCTTTAAAACTAAATAAAATAAATCCTCAGTTGAAAAAATTCTAAGTTATTATTAAAGTAAATTCTGAAAAAGCAGATTAAAAGGGGTCAGTGCCAATCTGCAACTCACCACAGGGATCTAAAGCTGGTGGCAAATCTAAAGATCCAGCCAAAGAGAACAGAGGTTCCCCAGGATCCTCATGGTCTTTAGTAAACAACTAAATGGCCACTTAATTCTTTTCCAGAGAACGATTGTATGGCTTGATTCATATTATAACATCAACAAAATGTCTTTCACTAGTGGTCAGTGCTATTATCACAGAAGATAATACAGAAGGAAAATAATTCATGTATGGCGTCTTGCTTATCTAACCCCTGGATCACTAAGTTGGTGTTCCAGGGCCCAAGGCCAGCGAGAGGAGTATGTAGTAAGTGGATGGCCTTTATTGTGGGGCGCTTTCCAAAGGAGTCCCTTGGATCTGAAACATCTTGTTTAAGAGTGTTGGGTGTGGCATGCTCACGGCCTCTCTCTGGGATAGTTCTTTAAGATGAAAATCTTTCTAAAAATCACTGCTCTCCTTTCCTCAGTACCATAGGAAAGATTTTTTTTTCTCCTTCAAAGTTAGACAATGATAGGAGAAAATTATTGCTTTTATAAGGATCTGTCCTAAAGTTAGTAGAGGTCAATAGATGAAGGAGCAGAGTGAAGATGAACAAGTCTCTTATGCAGAGTGCAATATTTTCTCTACTTCACTAATTTGGCCTGAGGGGGTCTGCCAGTTCCTTTGATTGTCAACAAGGATTTGGGCAGAGTCTCCCCAAAGGACTATTCTGATATTTGATTTGCTTAAAATATTTTTATATGTCACCCATTTTTTATTGAACAATAAATAAAAGATATTTATGGAAACTCCCCAACTGTACAGATCACTTTAACACACAGACCAAAGTTACCCTGATCATTCCTTTAAGAGATGCCATAAGCCAATCCTTAAACATAAATCCAAATGAGTTCTCTAAAGCAATATCCATCAGGATTCAGTTCTCTGTCTATGCATGTTGATACAGTTCCATCCATATGTACTCTAGACACATTAACTATGTGACACAATTTCCAGCAATCCTAGGCGTCATAGACATTTAGCATGAAATTTTGCAAAATGAAACAGTGATGTTAGCTCAACTTTATATTACTCCCAGACCTGAAGTTTCTAATTATGCACTGCTCCGAAGACCACCATTAGTTCTTAAAAATGTCTTCCATAGAAATAAAATGACAGGAGAATTTTGTAATCTCTCTAAAGGTAACACTTTGTAGTTTTAGCTTTCTTTATAACCTTGCATTGCCCCCTTTACCTTGCTTGCACACAGTAGGCTTTTTATATATTCATGGATGTGAGAATTTAATAGCAGTAGGTAGCAAAATAATAATGATGCTCTATTAAGGTAGAAAAGAAATATCTATGGTTTTGAGTAAAGTCATTCTTCTTTTCTTTGGGTTCATTAATGTTATACAGTGAAACAAGTGAAGGAAGCTAACTAGGTCAAAAATATTAATAGGGAAATGAATGACTGAGATTTATTACTTTTTGAAGGTGCAAAAAGATGTGTCAACATAATGCTATAACTAATACACAGCAATGTGCCAGGAAGGCAGTTTCGATGTAGTCAAAGGAGTGAAGCATGAAAGATTCAACATAGGCAACCAGAGCCAAAATGTCCTCCAGAGACACCCATCTTGGCCCACATTCCCATCCTCCATGCTACTTGTTCTAGACCTTGACCAAACATTGCCCTGTTTTCTCTTGATCTGGTGGTTGTGAATTGGCAGTCATCACAGGATGTTGTACCACTGCCAACCTAAGATACCCTGCACTGGTCGATGCAGCAGTAAAAACCAGTGTGGTCATTTAAGTAAAGGCATCAGAAAAATTGCCTGCTTTTTATTTTATTTATTTATTTATTTTAATTGCCTGCTTTTAAAATATATATATATTTTATTGATTTCAGAGAGGAAGGGAGAGAGAGTGAGAGATAGAAACATCAATGATGAAAGAGAACCACTGATTGGCTGCCTCCTGCATGCCCCACACTGGGGATCAAGCCCACAACCCGGGCATGTGCCCTGACCTGGAATTGAACCGTGACCTCCTGGTTTATAGGTTGACGCTCAACCACTGAGCCACACCAGCCGGCTGTTTTTTAATTTTTTGATCACAAAGATGAAATGAATTGACTGAATGACCAAAAAAGAGCAGTTCATGCTACAGTAATGCCAAGAAGGCTCAGTGTGAGAGCTGGAAAAGATCTCAGTGTTTGCCCCTTGTATTAAATTCTGTACATAATGGTTCTCTCCATCACAAGATAGATGAAGAGTATTGCAGAAGTCCTTGGATTTCCTGGAGGAGAATGACGAATGATTGAAAGCTGCTGAGATAGTCACCATCCCTCTTCCAGCTCTAGAATTAGTGGCAGTCATGGAAGTCAGCACAGATTTCAGGTTGAAATTTCATTTCTAGTTTAACACAATTGTCTCTTGCCAAGAGCATGATTGATTTTAGTCTTAGTCAAGCTTCAAATATAAACATTTGAGGTCTTGCTTGAACCAATAAACCTTTATATTCTTTGAAAAACTGTGATGGATTATATGCCTGCAGAGTGTGTTCTTCCTCAGCAGGATAATTAAAAGCTGGTTCCTTTCCCATGTGCATCAAAATCTGTACGTGGCTTCCTGAAAAACAAGATATGCATTTTCAACCCTTGAAGCACATTTTACAAATGTTGGTCTTGAGTGACAAGACCAAATTAACAAAATAAAAACAAAACACAGAAATATCAATATCAATAATCATCATTTATATATCATAATTATTATAAATAGAAAAATATGAGGAAACTAGATTCAATTTATCAACCATGTCAATCTTCAAAACAATCCTGCAAAATATGTATTATTATCCCCATTTTTAGATATAACATGTTAAGTAGATTGTCCAATGATTCAAATGAATTCTTTCAAAACTCAAAGTCTTGTTTTTATTTCATGTCTTTTATACTACAGAGCATTGTAGTAGAGACTGGCCAAGCAGGATGGTAGCAATCAGATATTTGTATTCCCCGTTCATGTTGAGCCAGTGTGGGTGGCAAGCTAATAGATTCCTAGAGGTGAATTAAGGTTGCAGATGGAATTAAGGTTTCTAATCAGCTGACCTTAAAATAGTGAGATTTTTCTGAATTATCTGATTGGGGTCAATGAAATCACCAGGATCCTTAAACATGGAAGGAGGATGTGTGACTACATAAGAGTAGTCTGAGAGATGCCACATGGCTGCTTGTGAAGTTAGAAAAAGGGGACAAAGAGTGAAGGGATGTGGGTGGCCCTTGGAAGCTGGAAAGGCAACAGAATGGATTCTTTCCTAGAGCCTCCAGAAAAGAAATTCACCCTGCCAACTTCTTGATTTTAGCTTAATGGGATCCCATTTGGGACTTCTGACCTCCAGAAATATATTTGTATTGTTTAAGCCAAATTTGTGGTAATTTGTTATAGTAGCCATTGAAAACTAATACAGTTGGTAATGACCTCCCCCAATTCCTTCATCCATCTCTGTTGGTTTTGTACCCAACCCACAGCTTCATCTTCCAGTCTGGCCTCCTACTAGCTCCTGCCCCTGAACCTTAAAATTGGTAGAACAGTGAAGACCATTCTCTTGAATTACCCAATGAACAGCACCAGGCAATCCTCAGATACGCTCTCCTTTCAGGTTTCAGTTCCAGGGGTCTAATGTTAGATAGCTGGGCACTAATAGCAAGACTCACAGGCACCTAATGCTACATCATTTTAAGGAAGTATTGTGAGTCAAGGTGAATTAACAATTAAATTACATGCTTTGAAAACTTAATAGCTCATTTAAGGCCAGAAAGGATTTCAAAGGTTATCTGTTCTAGTAGGGTCATTTTAAATCCTTATCTTCCAGATGAGGAAACAGAGTCAAAGAGGTTAAATGACAAAGATCTCATAGCTAGTTAGTGGCAGAGCCAGATCTGGAATAAATCTTCCTGATTCTGAGTGTAACGCACTTTCTTTCCTACCCTTCCCTCAACCTGAGTTTGAAGTCTTAAGAGACCTGATGAAATAAATGGCTTGTTTTCTCCAGTACTCTGAGCATAGCCTGATTTCTTTAATTCTGAAATTCCAGCCCCGTACTTATTCTCCTAACCTACCACCATTTACTTGGTTTTCTTCCTGCTTCCTCCCTTACTCCTCATCATATGCAAACTCTGATTTACATCTGAACAGGAAATATACTCAAAATATATTCCTCAAGTGTTTACCCCAACAGTGCTCCAGGCAATGCCAATAATGAAAAGCTAAGCAATCATATATTTTTTATTGGTCATGAATATTTACTTTATGACACTATCCTAATCCACTTTCAAATGGTTAGCAAATTCACTGGAACTCTTTACTGGGAATATTTTAAGTTTTCAAATAATTGCCTTTATCTAAGGCCCACAAAATAAAGCTTTCTCTTGGCCTTTAACCATGACATCTCATGAAAACGAGAGTGATCTGTCCTTAAACAATAATTTTAAAATCTCTTTTTAAGTGATCATTATCTTCAACCAAGTTGGCACTTCAGCCATGGCCTTCAAACAAACAAGAACATTAAAAACACCTTCCTTAGTGCCATATTTATTTGAATTGAGCCCATCATTCTTAGCCATAAACTGGCTTCTATCCTGTTTTATTTCATTTCCCCTACTTCCGACATGGACCTCACTTACTGAATTTCTACTAGTTCCTTGACTTCACTGTAGTAATTCATATCACAATGCCTTTGCTCTTACTAATTATTTTCTCCTGAAATATATCCATTTACTTATTCATTGATTGCAGGGTGCATTTTCTGAACATACGTGTGTCAGGAATGAGGCAATGTGCTAGAGTGATCATAGAATGTTAGATATAGTCAAATTAAAGGGCAGTTACAAAAGCACCTGAAATAGATATAACAATAGGGTAAGTATAGATCTGCTCTTGAGAGAAACACCTGACTGAGCCTGCCTTTATGGAGGAGGTCTGCTGGAGGGTGACATCATGGCTTTTATCATCACCATATAGCCTGGGAGTTACCAGCATATTATACACACTCAGTATATGTTGATAGAATTAATGCGAACAATCTACCATGAAATACCTCTTGAGACACAGTTAACTATGATCTCTTTCCTTGCAGATTACTTTGCATCATAAACATTTATTGTCGGTCTAGATTGAGTTAATCAGAGAGTGGTGGAAATTACTTGGCTACTTCAGGTTTTTAAATTTAAAAGCTTTTGAGTTGTTTTCCCCATTGAATTATTTATATACCTGCTCAGACTGAGTAAATTTAATCACTCTGAAGGTGAATAAATATTTTGGGGTTAGAACAGGTTTTGGATCCTGGCTTTGGCATTTATGTATATGGGACATTTGGCACATTACTTAAACTCCATCAACCCTATCTACTAAATGGGTGTAATAATAATACATTATAAGAATTAAAAGTAATACCATGCAAAGAACCTGCAACTGACTGCTATCTAAAAACTCAATAAATGTTAGTCCTCTTTGCATGTTCCCCCATACCTTTGGTGATATATATTTTGCATAAATTTTTGAGTAGCTGAAAGTAGATGGAATTAGGCACAATGATTGAAATTCTATTCAGCATTTTGAACAGCAGTCAATATCCAATACTAGGATGAAAAGAATGAAGAATGGGAGCCCTTACTAAGTAAATGCCTTCCTTCCCTTATATACTGCCAACTCAGAAGCAGGACCCTCCCTCCACTTACCATATTCGATGGGTTATCTATATAATGTTCTTGGATTTCAAGAGTTACACACAGTTTTAAGCAACATAATGGTATCATTTGGAAGTTCAATTACTTGGAAAGTTAATGGTGCAAGGATATGTCATAGGGACCTCTAGCTAATCATCAAACCCATCTCCTTTTTTTTTTCTTTCTGGACCCATAGTGAGACTACATTTCCCAGTTCCCAAAGCCTCGAGGTTTGGCCATGGGATTGTAATGGAATGGAATGGAAGCGATATGTACCACTTCTTGACCTGGGTCTTAAAATACTCCCATGAATAACGCTCCATATCTTTATATCTTCTAGTTGAATGGAAGTGATGAGCCCCTGAGATGAGCTTGGGAACATGGCAGAAGCACAGAATGAAAAGAGCTTGAGTCCTTGAATCCGTGCTCAAAGCCTTGGCTGAGGACTCAGTGAGGAAACTGAATTTCTCTTCAGTGCCTTTTATATTCTTCTACCTTAACTTGAAGTTATGTATATGCTTTTGTTATCTCCTATACTAATATAGAAGCTTCTCAAAAAAAAAACACACCCATATTTTTATTGATTTCTGAGAGGAAGGAAGGGAGAGAGAGAGATAGAAGCATCAATGATAGAGAGAATCACTGATCGGCTGCCTCCTGCACACCCCACACTGTGACCTCTTGGTTCATAGGTCGACGATCAACCACAGAGCCACTATGGTCAGGCTAAAATGGAAGCTTCTTGAAGCATGACTCCCATCTCACTCATTTTTTGCATCCCCAAATCCCCTCCTGGTAGCAACCTTGAGTTAAAATCACAAGGCACAAAAGAAACTGGAACAGACTGAATATCTCTCCTGTGCTCTAACTTTTAGGCTTTCTTGAAGGAACACCAGAGAAGAAAAGTACACAGTATTTGGTGGAAGAGGTAATTCTATAAGTTAAAAAAAATGCCATCCTTATATTAGGGAAATTATTAAGGGTGATTTTTAAAGTAAAGTATGGGGATATTTTTTTAAATGACCTCTATGAGTTTTTTTTGAAAAGGCACAACAAAGAGAAAAGCTGTAAAAACACTGCTGTGGGGACCTGGGGGAGTAGCAGTGACTGCCTCGGAGCCCTGGGAAGCAATTTAGTCACCCTCTCCTGACTCTGCAGCACACTTCCGCAGCGGCGGCTGGGGCTTCACAGCCCAGCACACACACGCCAACTCTCAACTTCCAGACCAATGACAGGGACCAATGATTCGGAGAATGCAGCCAGCAGATAATTGGCCATTTGGGTCAGAATCACAGGCTTGTTTCAAAAGTAGAGACACCTGCCTGTGAAGGGAGAGTCCCTTTCTCCCTGGCAGATTCTCAACTGATGGGGAGTGCCACTTCGGAACAAAGTGGAGGCCAGGAGATCCAGGCGCTGTCCTTGACCTAGCCGAGGGTCTGGCACAGACTAAAGGGACACATATCATTGGACAAGCCCTTTAACTTCTCTCGGCTTAAGTTCTCTCTCAGTGAGAAATGAGGACGTTGGGCCCCAATTCTTGTCATCTGGATAATTTTGGATGGTGCAAGAGTGAAAGCTTATGCCCCTTTATAATATCTGTGAAGGACAAGACAGGTGTTTTAATTCCCTCACTCTCTACTGCCAACTACAGGTATATGTGTGTAAGTGCACAAGCAAACAAAAAATGCCACAGGTAAGTAGTCTCACACTGGCATCATCATTGGAACAAGAAATCTCTGAAAACCAGTTTACCGAATCTTCCTTTAGTAGTCTGACTGTCTCTTGTAGCCCCTACCTAGGTGCCTCTTAGGGCAGTCAGTTGACTTTGAGAGTGTGGCCCCCAAAAAGCTTATACTTCTGCTCAGAATATCAGGACTGCCTGCAAATATCACCTCCGTAAAAATCGCCATATCGCCCAGAGATTTCCAAGCTTTATGAATGCTCACTTAGTAAAGCAATATTTTTAAGACAGCCCTAACCGGTTTGGCTCAGTGGATAGAGCGTCAGCCTGCGGACTGAAGGGTCCCAGGTTTGATTCTGGACAAGGGCATGTACCTTGGTTGCGGGCACATCCCCAGTGGGGGGTGTGCAGGAGGCAGCTGATCGATGTTTCTCTCTCATCGATGTTTCTAACTCTCTATCCCTCTCCCTTCCTCTCTGTAAAAAATCAATAAAATATATTTTTAAAAAAGACAATCATCCAGTTAATTAGAATACTCAGCTGTAGCTGTAACAGCATTTCAGCTAACTATTCCTGATCAACCCTTTTTCCATGGGTTGAGAAATATCTGGTGACGTTCAATCTCTAGAATTCCCTCCAAGGCTTTTTCCCTGAAGCTCTTATGTCTTTACCAGCTAGTAAACCTGGTGAGATCACAGGTTATTCTGATTGGTGATTTATTGAGTAGAGAGAGCTGATTGAAAAGCAGAGAAAGAGGGCTTCATCTCACACACACATGCGTCCATAAACGCAGCCGCCTCCCTCTCCCACTTTGCAGCCCCGCCTGCGCGGCCCCTGTGCACATTCCCATTGAACAGGACAAATGGCCTATTTTCAATCAGCTGGAGTCAGCTGCCTCCCACGTGCCGCTGCCTCGCTGACTCCTCATTGTTCTTCAGGCCTCCAGCAGCAGGAGGTAGGGGACATGTGGACCCACTCTCACCCTCTGGCCCCAAATCCAGGCCCTTTCATCACACCACAGACAGACGCTTTCCAAGAGCCTGAATGGGGATCTGCAATCCTCCCCTCTGATTGCTCATTAATCTGCCCGTTCAGACATTCCTCCGCCTTTTGGCTGCCTGGCCCACCCCCCAGGAGGATAACATGTACTCAGAGTGGAACCACTTCTTGTGAGCAGTAAGTACAATTCAGGAAGGCAGGGCTGCCTCAGAGTAGCTGAGTGTTAGCTATCTCCGAACTCCCTCCCTGGATGTAAGCGTCTCTCTGGACCTGGAATGTGTGAACGACCATGAAAGTGTAACTCAGACGAGGGAACCTATATCCATCCGGAGGCTGCCATGGGCAAAGCTCTGCTAGGTGCCTGGTGAGGATAAAGAGAAGGAGACAGGTCACCGTTTGTCCTTGTCTTGAAGAAGCTGCCCCGAAAGAGACTTTGCAGAGTCAGGTTTTGCCTTTAAGAAGCTGCTCTTCTAGTTGGGGAGATAAAACGTGACCGCGTGAAAAGAAAGTAAATTATACTAACTTTCAACACAAGGTAACAGCATCATAGGAGGAAAGGTGAATTTCCAAGCTGGGAAGCTCAAGCAAGTCTTGAATGAGGAAGTGGATTTGATGTTAGCCCTAAAGGATTGGCATGGCTTACACAAATAGAGTGGAAACGGGAACAGTTGTCTAAATAATGAGGCAGGGCAGAGGGAAAGCACAGGGTGTGATTCACTGGGCAGTAACTGCGCTGGGGTGATGGGTATGGGGGAGGGGGGGGAGTTGGTGGCAAATTTAGGAAGCTGAGTGGGGGAGGGGGGTTCCTAAGACCTTTCTTTTCTTCTGTGACTGCTGTAAGAGTCATTTGCCAGCTATCTGCTGTTTCTAAGATGAAATAGGAACACATCCCTCTAGCCTCTCACAATGTGGGGGGTGCTGTTTGTAAAGCACTTAGAAATAGGCAGTCCATTCAAAATAAGAAAGACAGCCCTGGCAGGTGTTGCTCAGTGGTTAGCACGTTGTCCTGCACAACGAAGGGTCATTACCCAGGTTGTGGGCTTGATCCCCGTTGGGGCATGTTCATGAGGCGACCAATCCATGTTTCTCTCTCACATCAATGTTCCTCTCTCTCTCTCTCTCTCTCTCTCTCTTTCTTTCTTTCTTTCTTTCTCATTTCCTCTCTCTCTAGAAATCAATGAAAAACATATCCTCAGGTCAGGATTACAACAACACACAGCACAACAACAACAAAACCAAAATAAAAAAGATATTGCCTTATTATTTCAAACCAAGCCTGCTCTGTTTAATGAAGCAGCTTCTCACCTAAGCTGCTCCCTGGGTGTTCACGGGCAGTTTAGGGAGCAGCAGGAAACCTCCACCAAGCCCGAGGCGCTCACTGAGCACACTGAAGCAGCAACTTCTGCAATGGTCCCCTCGTGGCCCTACAAGGTTCTATTTTCCACGAGATGTCCATTGTCTCCAGGGAAAGTGATCATCGGCACGCACAACGTATGTGAATTGCTGAACAGAGCACATTGCTTAGCACAGCCCTTTTACACTTTCTGGACTAGGGAGCACGCCTGTGAGCTGGGGCATGCTGCTGAGACCCCGAGGCCTCAGTGCTGGGGCGAATCCCCGCGATGTGAAGCCCTTGTGCCTAATACTACTTCAGTCACGTAATGTGCATCTCAATTTTGACTCCTCCTGTGTCACATTGCTGGTATGAGGCATCATGCTTCAGGCAAAGGAGGTGCAGGCATCATGTTTGAGATGGCTGCGTATACATACACCACCTGTCTTGAGTGTGCTGCATGTGAGGCCATAGACCAGGGGTGGGCAAACTTTTTGACTCGAGGGCCACAATGGGTTCTTAAACTGGACCGGAGGGCCGGAACAAAAGCATGGATGGAGTGTTTGTGTGAACTAATATAAATTCAAAGTAAACATCATTACATAAAAGGGTACGGTCTTTTTTTTTTTAGTTTTATTCATTTCAAATGGGCCGGATCCGGCCCGCGGGCCGTAGTTTGCCCACGGCTGCCATAGACTCATCTGAGCATCAAAACCAAAGCAAAGCAATCACACTCATTTACTTTTTAATACTTTTTCCTTTTTATTCAATTAAGTGAGGTGACACTGGTTAACAAAATTATACAGGTTTCAGGTGCACAATTCCACAACACATCATATGTACACTGTATTGTGTGTTCACCACACCAAGTCAAGTGTCCATCCATCATTCTTTATTTACCCTATACCCTCCTCCACTGCCCACTTCCCTCTCCCCAGGCAATCACCACACTCTGGTCCATGTCCATGAGCTTTTTTTCTTTTACTTTTCTTTTTTGCTCCATCACTCCAGCCCCGACCCCACCCAGCACTACTTGCACTCCCCCCACCACAGCTGCTCTTTATCTATGAATCTGTCTCTATTTTGCTTATTAGTTCATTTTGTTCATTAGATTCCACAAATGAGTGAAATCAGATGGTACTTATCTTTTGAAAAGAAACACATCTTCAAATGTGTTTTATGAGGTCATTCTCTCAACTGTACCATTTCATCTTATTCCAAAAACCACCACAGTTGGAATGGTTTGCATGGGAATAAAAGCTCAGTTTTCAGGAGGCCTGTGTCATGGACATGGAGGTACTGCTCAGGTACTGCACATCAGAGCTTGTACAGAGTCACCATCTCACTTGTTTCCCCTTTAGATCAGGGAAATGTGAGTTTGCAGAGGGAGTTCTCTGTGGAAACAACAGAAAGAATGAATAAAGTATCTGGAAAGAGCTGCAGAGACTATTTCAAATAAAGGCAACAGACAACTGTTAGGTGAGAAGAAGATAAGGGGGCGGGGGAAGGTTGGAAATTATACAAGCTTCAAAATTATGAGATTCCTTTAACTGCTCCCCTTCTCACAACTAGGCTAAAAAAAGAGAACTGTAGGGTCACCAGAAATTCGTGGACAGGATAATTATTCAGAGAATTTTTTCATTGGCCTTCTCTCCCATCCCTTTTCCAGACCACCCCGCAACCCTACAGAGAAAACTATTGAACTAATATGCAACTTTGTTCATTTTTCAGGTGGGGAGAAGGCCTCACTGTTGACAGCATCAATGCTTTCAGAGGTGAGGACAAATGTCAAACAAGGTTGAGAGACCGTGAAACATTTATCACCAATCTCAGCTCTACCTTCCCATCCTGTTCTTTCCCTCAACAATAGATTGCTAAATGGGGAGACTTCTAAAAAGCCACAGTGCCACCTGGCCTGATGCTTAAGCTTCTGAAATTGGGCTGGAGTCCGACTGAAGCACATCTTTTGTGGGTTAACTTATCTGGGTTTTTGATGAAAAACTTTTAGAGGTCATTAGTGGTTTACCAGAATTTCCAAATAATCTTCATCTGTTCTGAGGTATTTTGAAATCTCATGGCATCTTTTTAGGCAGTGCTTTAGAAACAGCCGTGGCAACCCATTAACCTGTCCTGATTAGCAATAAAAAAAGAGGAAGGAGGGAAGGGGAGGAGAGGAGAGAGAGGGGGTGGACAAGAAGGAGAAGAAGAAGAAGAAGAAGAAGAAGAAGAAGAAGAAGAAGAAGAAGAAGAAGAACAACAACAACAACAACAACAACAACAACACAGAAAAAATATCAGAATACATGTAAAGAGGATGGCTATTATTCAGTGAAACTTTGTTTTGAAACATACAAACATACACATGTAAAGATGTGTGTGTGGGGTGTATCGGATCACTCTTTAAAAATCTGTTAATTACTGAAAGTCTCACTCAAAATGTTTGAAAGACACCTCTCTTGAGTAAATAAAACGTTCACAGGGAATCATGACATATAAACAGGCCCCTAACTCAGCAACACACTCCTACTGGGCCTCGGGGTACAATTTTGTACTTTCTTTGAGTTTATTCAACAAATGGTACCCCGATGCCCCCTAAACTTAATGACCGAACAATTTAATCACGTGTACTTTATTCACACTGACTCATGCCAAAATCAAGTGTACTCACTTCTACTAAGATTCCCTAAATGGGAACAAAACAAATCCACATTTAATAATGTTGCTTTTTAAAGAACTTAATATTCCTTGTGATTAAAATATTTGTACCGGCTGGAGCGTTGCTTAAGCACCCGCTCTGGGCTAAGCATATTCATAGGTGCCAGGTCCCTTTATTTCATGTCTGTCTAAGGCAGAGTGAGCCTAAAAGCACAAGTTCTGACCTGCCCAGGCAAGCTTGGTGAGGTGCCAGGGATAACCTACTGATATTTATTGACACGGGGGGCTGAGGAAACATCTGAGAAAGACTAGGGCCCCAGAAATAAAGCTCTTTGTCAAGACAAACTTGACCGAGACACGAAGCTTTGGTCACCTGAGCACATTATTGTCCTTCCACCTTGCCTCTTGGCCAGAAGAGCAACTGAGTCATATTTGAATCCTATGAAGTCGGAGTGGTATGCGAGGAAGCAGGAAAAAGAACAGTGAGCAAGAACAATTTCAGTTTAATTAAATGTCTATGCAAAGCAGCGGTGCCCTGGCATCCTCTTAGCAGGGAATCCACGGATAGGACACAAGACACATTTTCCCCCACCTCCGCACAGGTGCTCACGTGGCTTTAACACCATGACAGTCCCCAGTTCAGCATCAGTACCAAGCAGGAATCTGTGGTGTCCCGAGGAAAGCAACAGCATGTAGTGGTCAAGGTCATACCAAGAAAAAGCATGGGTGGTACCCAGCAGAAGCAGGGGGCGACAACTGACTGAATGCTCAAGAGCACATGTGAAACACCCTCTTTAAACTCCCAAGTTTACTTCAAATACGGGGCTTTGGAATAGTCTGGTGTTCTGCATGGAATGGTGGGAGAAATAGCCAGAAACATATGGGCTACTCATATTTTATGAAGAATGATTAAATGGCAAAAAACACATAAATTAAATGTTTCCCTCAAGTGTCCTTTGGAGACTACAGGTTTCCCTACTTGTTTTTCTGCGTTACTAATAAGGACTACACAGCATGTACAAGGAGACACTCTACATAATTGGAAGCTACATACAGACACACAGATCAGAGAATCTGGGTCACAAAGGAGAAAATGCTTCAGACTTCCCTGGACATGCTCTAAGGAGGAAACATTGCTTCAGGCAAGCTCTGATAAGAAGTTACTAAGGAAATAAATATGAATTGATTATTTCCAGATTCATTAGTTTACAGCTGACTCCAGAGGTGCTAAGAGGTGTCAGAGAGTTTGAAAATTAAAATGATCAAATATTAGCTTTTTAAGCTCTGGCTGCAAGGAATGTCAGCAATGTAAGATATCAAAATAAGATAACTAGTTCGCTTGCTGGAGTATTCTCTGTTTATCTACCAACAAGGTAATATCTTGATAGTAGATAATGTAACATTTTCAGTCATTTTTTTCCCTAGTTTTACTGTTGTGTCATTTCCAGTTTTAAATGAGAACTACTTTAATCTCATTTGGTGGGGGAAGCAAAAGGCTGTAATTGTTTTTTATTTTGTTCACATCTTTTTGTATGTTATAATCTTATGACCTGAAATTATCAACTAGTATGGCAGTTGAGACCAATGGTACCTGGGTATTAAGCTCATCCCCTGGTATAGCACTCTGGGCCTTGATACATTCTTCATATGCGCAGCAGCAGCTACCAAAGAGGGATGGACATCAAAGTAAGCTTGGTCCTCCAATTTTTCAGGTTGGAGAATGGCATTTAGTAAACTGAAGGAGAGAATTGCTGTCCTGGATTACACATACAATACATGCAGGGAAGCATCTTAAATATGGAATACATCTTTGTTTAACACCATTTATTAAGTGCCTGCCATATGCAAGGCACTGTGCTGACTGGAAAATAGGCAAATCTGGGTCAATAGAGTTGTGTCCTTGGGCACTTGTGATGAGTAGAGACCAAGTCAAATGTACCAGTCATTATAATAAGGCAAATTATGAGATATGGCACAAAAACTTTACAGAAACTTTATATACAGGTAGGAAAAGACTAGGATAGTGGAGAATCACAAAAAGTAAAAGAAGAGTGAATAGAGGAGCCTATGATCAAAGAATTAAATGCTCCACGGTTTAAAGTGAAGGAAAATAAGGAAAAAAAAATTGAGTTATACACCATCCTCCTTTTACAGATGAGGAAACTGAGACATAATTTAAATAGTTTTCTTAGGTTCAAATTGCCAGATCCAGAATTGAAATATGTCTATTTGACTATAAAGTGTGGACCTTTGAGTAATATTGAGGATCCTGCTGAAGTTAATCAGCAAAAACTGCAGAGGACCAAATCAGTATTTTTTTTAAACTTTCTGCAATGATTCTTAGTAGCCTGGAAACTAAAGCAGAGGAAGTAATTATGGGAGTTACCCAGCATTGGGAAAAGGCTTAAGTTCAGAAATTGGGAAATCTAATGGTGGAATTGATTTCTATGGCTGATCCCCAGTTGTAAAATGAAAGAATAGCAGAAAATGTGAGGTGATAAAATTGAGTAAATGTGTCCTGTGGTTGGATCTTATGGAAGGTGAAGAACAAGGTTAATAGGAGTGGGAAAGTGGAACAGGTATATTCAGAGAGAGCTATTTCCGAGTTTAAGATCACATAGGTGGAGCAGTTGCAAAGTGATGATGTCTGAAACAGACATTTAGGCGGGCATCTGCTGAAAGAGGAAAATAGGAGGTCACGGAGTCAGAAAACTGAAGTCAGGGCAATATCAGTGATGTGATGAAAATCCAACGAACCATGTAGAGATGGAGGTTAGACGTCACTCTTGCACTCAACAAGCCAGGAAGTCTCTTATTTTTGTTTGCAGCAGGCATTAGGGTAGGTTTGGGATGAAAATTGGATATATGAAACTCTGCCTTTTCTTTTTCTTTTTGGATAATCTTCACCCAAGGATATTTTTTCCATTGAATTTTAGAGAGAGTGGAAAGGAGGGGGAGAGAGAGAGAGAGAGAAACATTGATATGAGAGAGACACATTGACTGGTTGCCTCCCACAGGCTCCCTGCCTGGATCGGGAATCGAACCTGCAACCCCTGCAACACCTGACCCCATAGCTTCTGGACCTACCATTAAAGCAAAATTCTTAGAATTATACACCAACTCAGAGAGGAAATAGAGCACTCTCTTTGTGCTAACTACTGTGCTCTTTTACATGTTATGAGAGACAGCTTCCAAAACAGCGTCCAGTGGTCGCCACCTTCTGGTAGTCACGGCCATGCTTAATTTTCTTCAACTTGAGAGGTATGCACCCTTAACCTGACCAGGAATAGAACCCTGGACAAATCACTGCTTGGCCCAATGCTATAACCACTGAGCACACCTGCCAGAGTAAAACTCTCCTTTTTCTAGTTTTAGCCCATAAAACCTATAACTGGATTGGGAGGACTGGGAAGAATAACTGCACCGTATTTATGTTGTTCTTCATTATCGTTAAATCCTTAGTGACCTATTCCACCATTTTCGCTCACTAGATCATTCATTTCGTGCCCCATGAATATACAGGAGCCATACTCAGCATGAAGCCACCAGAGCCTTGAACAGTATCTGTGAGCATCTGTGCTTCATCTCTATCTATGTTGTGCCACTGTTAGCAAGAAGTGTCCTAAAATACTTACTTCTTCGCCTTACACTCTTTTACCAACAATGTCATTGGAGTGCTCTACTTTCTGAGAGCGGGGGACACCTGCATAGGAGAAACTCAGACACAAAGAAACTGTCACAGAGAGTTACATCCCTTTACAAGAACCCTAAGTGGTTTTCAACCTGGCCCCATAGCTTCTGGACCTACCATTAAAGCAAATTTCTTAGAATTACATACCAGCTCAGAGGAAAAATACTGAGCACTCTCTTTGTGCTAACTACCGTGCTCTTTTTCACGTTATGGGAGAGACACTTTCAAAACAGCTTCCAGTGATCGCCACCTTCTGGTAGTCATGGCCATGTTTAATTTTCTTCGATTTGAAAATGGGCTGGATCTAGGGGCCTACTTCTAGTAAGTGCAATATGGCAAAAGTAAGGAAATGGCATTTCTGATCATAGGTTACAAAACATTGTGACTTGCACTGTCTTTTTTGCGTCTCACTCACTCACTCTGATGAAGTGAGTTGCCACATTGGGAATACCCTATAGAGAGACCCACTGCCAAGCAAGCAACTGGAGGTGGCTTCTGACCAGCAGCCAGTGAGTAACGAAGGCCACCAGGCCACCAACCCTGCCAACAGCCATGTGAGTGAATTTAAAAGTAGATCTTTCTCCAGCAGAGCCTTGAGATGACCACTGCTCCGGTCAACACTTTGATGACAACCTGAGTGAGGACACATGGCTAAGCCATGCCTGGACTCCTCACCCAGAGAAACTGTGATACAATAGATGTTTTTAAGACACTGGATTTGGGAGAGTGGGGTAATTTATTGCACAGACAGATAACTAATGTGCATGGAGCATTTGAGTTAACCGTCACAATAACACTGTATGCTAAGTATCATCAGGTCTACATTATTGATGAGAACACTGAAGTTTATAGGTATTAAATGATTGCCCATGATTACATAGCTGGTGGTAGAGCTGAGATGTTAACAAAACAAACAAACAAACAGACAAAAAACCATGGCTTTGCTCTCTAACACAGTGCTGCGTGTAACGTAACTAGGACTAGGTAGCACGGTTATAAAATGTACATTTGTAGCAAATCATTTTCCTGATTTTATGTTATTGTGTGGTCAATGCCCAACAGGGTTGAAGTAATTCATCTTAAGACAAACTGTCACAGTGCAAAGTTTTATGGTCCCCAAAAGTCTTCATCTCCATTAAACCCATTTTGGGGACTAAACTGCAATTTCTTTAAAAAGCCCAGAGGGTGTGGTAACTTTTCATTTTAAAAAGTAGTGGGAAATATGTCATCTGATCATTCAATGACCTCTGGTGGATGAATCTAATGAGGATAAATGCAGCCCAGTGCAAAATGTTTTCTAGAGTTTTGTCCTATAGTTAATCTTTTTAACCTCAAAAACTCAACCCAAAAGCTTGCCTCTTTGGTAACTCTTGAGATTCTATGTACAGTATAATTTTACATATACCCCCAGAAAAAGAGATTTCAATTCTCTGTGTGTTCAGACAAGGTTAGATGTGCTGGGATCCACTTCTTTCTTTTAACCTCTGCCCTGAAACTCTCTCTTAAAATCCACCACTTTCTCAAAGCTAGTGGCATGAAAAATTGTGATTGCAATAATATCCAAAAAAATATTTTTACCAATGTAAAAAAATAAAACAAACCTCAACTTACTATCAGAAGCAGCTCCTTGCATGCTGATATCTGATGACCATAACATTAAGGTTTCTTCAGTAGGTGATAAATATTGATGGTGAACATGGATTGTGTGAGTGTGTGTGTGGGTGTGTGTGTGTGTGTGTGTGTGTGTAACTCAGGTGCCTATAAAAACCTATGGCTATATGTACTATCTTTGTAATCTCTTTTACTATCGCTTGTAATCACTTTTGACTGAAAATGTTTCCCTAAAACCTTCTCTAATTCTTTACATTTCTTTCTGTTTCCCCCACTAAATTATAAGAGAAACTCAAAACTGTAAGGTAGCTAAACTGTTCTCCCCAAACTCTACTTTAAAAATAACATAAATGAAGCTCAGAAAGGACAGCTAGCTCCAGTCAAGGACCAGAAGTAGTAATTGTCATTTATTGAGATGGGCACGGTCTTAAGAGCTTAACTTGTATAAACTCATGTGCCTATCCAGACAATATTACCAGGAGGCACTATTAGTATCCTGATTTTGTAGATGAGGAAACTGAGTAATGGAATAGTTAACTGACTTGTAAAAAGACACATGTAGTCCAAGGGATGGAGTCAGAATTGAAGGTCAGGGTCTGAATGCATGAGTATTAATCCCATGGTCACAACCTCTACATTCAGAAATCATCATGCTAATTTTTGTGTTTTACTATGTCAACACCTTTTATGTAAATCTATACAGATCTGTACTTTTTAGCCCCAGATATTGACTACATATGTTCAGTCTTGAGGAGGATTCTGAAACTGTTGCCTACCTCTTTTCTATCCTCGTGGCTGTATTTTATGGGTTCACAATAGCATATAAGAGCTTTTATATAATACCAGCTAAAATGTCAATCTTAAAACTTAACCCTAATCTGCATCGTATAAGCATAGCTTATGTGTTTCCGCCAAAGATATATACAGCTTTACTTCTGAGACATAAACCACAATGTACAAAGTCTGAAATTATACCATAAATGCCCTTGTATGGTAATAAACACAATTGTATGTGGTGGAACTCACCATTTTGAAACCTCTACATATCACTTTTCAAAAGTCTGACAATAATGAACATTATTTGGAGAAAAAAGAAAGATGATTTAAGTATGATGAAAGGTAACTTCATTCTATCAACAAACAATATGCACATATCATTAACTCCTTTATTTGTGTTCCCCAAACTAACCCTTCTTCACATCCATCCAAAATCATCCATATCTAGGCTAAGGTGTCCTAAAGACAAATTTGTTATTTGATCTTACAATAGTTTATATACTGGCATCTGACCACACAACTTCTATGTCACAGAATTAAATATGAGACAATTAGATTGTTCCTGAAAACTATTCGATGAGGGTCGGAAGATAGGGTATATATTACTTGAAAGCCTAGAAGCACATATGATATCATTACCTCACTGTTAGTTAAGGGTCTGTGCAGAGTTGCTATAACTCCTATCAATCACATTACTATAAATATGATTGACCCTAGTTCTCTGATCAGAGATGGAAGACCAAAACTCACAGTGTCACCAAGTTAATGTTTGAGTGGAGAAAAGAGGTAATCCTTTAAGTCAGGTGTCTGCCAATATAATAGGCCAAATATTAAATATTTTAGTACTTGCAGGCCATATGGTCTCTATTGCAAGTACTCAACTCTGCCATTATACTGCAAAAATGGCCATAGACAATACATAAGTGAATGGGTGTAGCTGTGTTTCAACACAACTATTTTTACAAAAATAAGTGGTAGGCCATCCTAGGCTAGTTTGCCAACCTGGCCTTAAGTCATGGTTTATTATGCCATTCATTTCAACATGTATTCAATAAATTCCTAAATTGTACAATGAATTGTGTGGAATATAAGAAAAAGGTAAGATAACTTTACCATATTCAATAATTTTTATAGTTTTGGATGGGGTATCATATCTTGAGGAAAGAATTAGACAAGGAGCAATTGTAAGATCACATGCAAAACAAGAGAGTTTATGTTATTTATACTTTCCTAAATAGATTGTTATAAGATCATACATCTAAAAACTGGTTGGGGACCTCAAGAGAGTTAATTCTCCATTCATTTAGCCATTTATCATATACTGTGAAATGCTTGGGTACCAGACACTCCAGAAAGGTTAGGGAGACATAGATGAAAGCCTCACAGGTAACACAATATAGACATGTCAACAATCAAAGCATAACATGACAAAGTCTAAGGACATTATGTGGTCCAGTCCTCGCCTTCCTATATACTCACTATTTTTATTATTATTATTCCCATTTTGCAGTTGAGAGAAGTGAAGTTCAGAGACTTTTGCAAAATCACCTACTTACGAAAGTTACTGAGAATCCTTGAGAGTAAGACAATTTTCTCTCCCCCATATGCCTCTCTCGAGCATTATCTTCCTAGCCCAGCTCCGACGTGCTCTCATCTGTACTGTCATCATTCAGACCTGCAAATGGGAGGAATGACATTTAATCTTTATCTACCTGCCTTTTGAAATTAGTAGCTGTTTTTCTGAAAATGCCGATACTTTTACTATTCTTGTGTTGTTGTTGTTTTTTATTTGTTTGTTTATTTGATTTGGTTTGGTTGGTTGGGGTTTTTTATTGTGAAATTATTTATTCATCGATGGGGGTCAGAATCTTTAAACTTTGTCCTGGTGATCAAGCCCACAGACCATGTTCCTGCTTCGGCCCCTGCATAAAGAGATGAATATTGAATTGCCAATATTCATAATGTTCCCTGGACTGGCTGAAGAAAGAGTGACCTGAACTACCCCCCAAATTACCCATTATATGCATTTGTTTCACACACTTAGTTTGATTTTTAAGACTGTGGTTTAAGAAAAAATATATCTGCACGCTTCTGATTTATACTTTATTCATTCTTAGTGCCATTGAGTGACACTTTAATGTCATAGGGGAAAAAGAAATCAGTTGAAGTCAGGCATAAAAGATGCAAGCTGTAAGTAATAACCAGCCCATTTCCTGGCTATTAAAACTAAACCCCTTCCTACTGTTTCCTCCTGGAATCTGAGCAGCGGCCAGTTTGTTGGCATCCCTCATAGCCACAGCACAAACTAAAAGACAATCTGGCCCTGGCCAGTTTTGCTCTGTGATTAGAGCATCAGCCTGCAGATCAAAGGGTATTGGGTTCTATTCTTGGTCAAGGGCATGTACCTGGGTGGCGGGTTTGATGCCCAGCACTGGTCAGGTGCATGTGGGAGGCAACCAATGGATGTGTCTCTCTCACATCAATGTTTCTCTCTCTCTCTCTCTCTCTCTCTCTCTCTCTCTCTTTTCTACCCCTCCCTCCCTTCCTTCCACTCTCTTAAAAAAGAAAAATCAATGGAGGAACTATCCTCAGGTGAGGATTAACAAACAAACAGAGACTATCTGTCTAAGTTTGTCTACTGATTAAAAGAGATGTGTTTATTTTTTAGTTTGAAAGTTAGGAAAAGATGCTACGAAGTTCTAAAAACTCTCTTCTAACCTTCTATCTACAACCTCATGTCAGGGAGAGGGAGAAAAGAGAAAGCTCAGCACAGGCCTACCTACACAGGCAGAGAACCCACAAGCTCTGCTTTTTGGCTGTGAATCTCACTCCCACAAAGGCTGTGGAGCAAGACCTCACCTCTGCCTGAGATCCCAGCCCCACTGCCATCACAGCCCCCAAAGAAATATGAGAGGTGAAGCCAGGGCTCACTTACTCAGTACTATACTTTCCTCTTATTATCGCTTTTGAAAGTTCAATATCCACTTTCTTGGGTCATGAAAGCTGTTGTCTTTTGGTCCTAGTCTTACTCTGAGTGTGTGAGGGTTAGTGCATGTTAGGAAGCACGTGGAAGAGGGTGCAGGCAGAAAACAGCAAGGTGATTAAATTCACAGCCCACATTATGTCAGAGCCTTCCACTGACCACATTCCCTTGGAGTGTGGCACATGTGAAAAAATGTAAAAACGAAGGGAATTTATGAAAACCTGAACTCATGCTTGTCTGATCAAAATGCTGAATGAATACTGACTGACTAGAAAACAGGAGCGTTTGGGGTATTTTCACTTTGGGTTGTTCTCAGCATATGTCATTTGCTGTAATAAAGGACAAAGTTGAATAGAATCAGATGGCGATTTAATTCCAGTCTTTAAGAAGAAAGAAGGGTTAGAGTGAGTTGTTTTTTGTTTTCTTGTTTCAGTTTCTGAAACTCCTGTAATTATGCGCAATTACCTATTATGTCGGAAATTGGTTCTCAAAGATGTAGAACCTACTTTGTGTTCTTTAAAAAAAAACTGTACAAAATATGCAATTTAAGAAGGAAACAGTTTGAGTGTGGAGAAAAATGAGGCTACAGCTGTAGGATTTTGTTATGCTTTTAGTACCAAATCACAAAACCCATTAAATTATTTATCCTACAGGCAGGCGTTGTACTGCAAACGTTGAATACAATTGCAGATTCCAGGAAAAGAAATGTGTGCATTTTAATTGCCTCTGATTTAAACAACCCCTAATTTCATTAGCCTTAATTTTTTTTCTTCTTCAAGAAATAAAAGAGCTTATTTTGGGTACTAGGACACAAATGACTAATATCTTTTTTCTTTTCTTAAAGAAACAGGCTATTGGGGATCAAGCCTGTATAGAGGAGCACATGTCCATATATACATACAAGGAAGCTGCATACACATGCATGACACGTTCTCCCGTATATACAAGCTGCAATATGCCCCCAAAGAATTCACGGGGCACCTATCATATTCTTAGCCTCATACATGCATATAGATTGGTTCACTATATTTCACTTCCATTGTTTCTCCTCTCCTCTGTTACAAATGAAGGCATCCTCCAGGAGTCCTGCTTAACAAGCAGATTATTGTCCCCAGATGAAGAAAACATAAATTTATCAAAGGTTGGGCAGCACAGGGGGAGTGCTCTCTCCAGTCATACTTTTGGGTTCATTTGAAAAATCTTGGCTTTGCCCTCCTCTGTAATTAAAACTCTTCTGTCTTAAGATTTATTGGTGCAGTAGTGAACGCATTTTCAAAATGTTTCTCTACAGCAGCTATTGGAAATCTCTAACTCTGCCTCGGGCAGGATGCCACGGCTGCTGTACTTTTTTGGGGTCTATTCTCCCCATGATAAATGAGCTTAACTTCAAAGATAAGTTACAATAACTCTCGGAGGGGAAGCACTTATTACTGTTAATACACGTTACTCTCTATCATTGCATTTCAAATACTGTTGCATGGAAACTAAAACCATATAAGACCGCTTAACTCTTCCTTTGCTAATAGATCAAGGTATGAACATGTTAAATTCAATTGAAAATTGGATAATTACCCCCCAAGTGAAGTTACAGCTATTTTCTTTGTGTGTGGGGAAATGGATATGTTGAATAATATGCAATCCAGTGACACCATTTATACATATGCGTGAGCAAAACCCAAAGTCAGACAAGAACTGTGTAATTTCCCATCTGATTCAATCAGCATTGTGCAGACTTGACCCAACTCAGACACTCCTTGAAGTGAGATTTTTCATTTCACGCAAATGGTACAGGGTCTGTAAAAGGATATGTGATTTTACTCAAGATTGAATACTGTATTTCTTCCTTTTAGCGCCCATCATATTTCCAGAAATGTTATGCTCCAGCTCTTTTTCTAAAAGTATGCTTCCTAAAGTTTTACAAATGAGAATCTAAAAGAAAAAGCAAAGCAGTTTTTTGTAGTTGGAGTTTACCACGTTAGTAAATCCCCCCTTTCCACCTCACTCCACTGTGCTCCTCAGCCCAGAGTGTGTTTGTTCTCCAGGCTCATGAATTTTTACTCCTCTTCCTGGGTTGTTAGCAAAGCAGCATATAGAGAGATGAGTGTTGTGGATCAGAGCCTGGCCTTTCTCCTTTGAAAGGGTTAAAGTGAAAAGGGGGCTTATTGGAACTGGGGCGTCCATATTGTGGGGGCAGGAGGGAAGGGGAAAAAGGAAAAAGAAAAGGTTAGTGTTTTCTGTTCGTTAAAAGGAGTATTCTGTTCTGAAACCAAATTGGTCATGCATTCCAGAAGCGTTTCCTGGTAGAGAGAGCCTGACCGGAGCACCTGCCCGGCTATTGTACTGGGTCTGCGCTGCTCTCCTCCGGCCCCTTCCTTTATACGAGGCCGAATCTGTCACTTATTACAGACAGACTGCTCCTGGGCCCAGAAGGGCTGTGTGCCGCGGAGGGGATGGGGACACCATGACCGTCTGCGCCTCCACCCAACATCACGGACACGCAGCTTTGTTTTACATCTCTGAGCACTTAAAAAAAATGATGTGAATCCCTAATGACATCATGCTGAAGTCCACCAAACCCAAGAAACTATCTGCACCCAGGATACAGATGGGTTAATAGCCTAAAGAGTGAAAAATACAAAGAAAGGGTGGGAGCTGGGGGCTTGGCGTTTCTGGAGCCTGGAGGGAGAGGGGGTGTGATAGCCAGCCTGCTGCAGGTGAAATCTATTAGCTTTGTAACACTGTGGGTAAATAATTGGACCTGCTCTGTGGATTCTGGGGGGAACTCCCCGGTGTCCCAGCTGTGTTTTCCTGTACCACACAGAGTCCCTCTACGGACTTATGCCCTGGACCTCAGCACTGAGGAAGGACACCTTCTGCAGAAATGATGTCATAGCCTTACTCCTGCATGCTTCAACTCGTTATTTTTTAAAGGCATGTTGCTTCAGAAGCAAACACATCATGAACAATTTTTTTAAGTGCATACTTTAAGGGATTAGTCCGTTTCTCTTTCATCTGGTCATTTTGTTTTCTTCTTCATTCAAAAAAAATGTGTAATGAACAGAAGAAGAAAAACAAATTTTTTTTTACTGCATTTAAAAAAAAAATGTGTGTACATGGAAGGGAACTGGCTGTGATAAAATCCAGTTGTGGAGGATTTGCATTGCCCTGTGGCTATCTGTTCAGATTAATGAAAGGTGGCCTTTGTAACCAAGTCTCCCAACCCTGGGGTCACCCTGTCTTGCCCTCTAGAACTGTACTACTGAGCATTAGACAGACAGATAGACCTTAACTATTGTTGCATTTGACATTTTTGCTGATGTGTCGGAATAGATGTTAATTATAAAAGAAAAATTAGAAAAGTAATCATGTATACGGTGTAGAAGATATCTATTACATTCAATTTTTATTGTATTTTTTAGTCAAAAGGTTTGGTTGGGAAGAGCATGTGGCCAAGACTTACACAGAGCACCCCTACCCCCTTGTGGCACAATAGGACTTGCAAAATGGGAATGTCATTTTGAGAACTGTTGAGACTTTCAAACTCAGAAGCACCTGAATTAGACCTTGTAGCACTGCTAGCTCTACCTGCAAAAAAGATGACTGCTGGGCTCTCAGGGAGAAGGAAAAGAGCCTGAGAGATTTTGCTTTTAGACTATTTTGGTTTTTATTTTGGTTCTAGGTTACAGCCCATTAAAATGTATGTGGCCTATTTCATCATCCGGCATCCTGGCTAAAGATACTGACCTCATCATTTATTTAATGATACATATTTGTTATCCTAGTCAAAATAAATTTTTAAAATGTCATAGTTTATCAAAATCTCTTACAACTATTAACTTGTTTGATGCTCCTAACCACTCTAGGGGGTAGTTTGTAGCTGTTCTTCTTTTGCAAATGAGGAAACTGGAACTCAGGTATTTTAAAAGCCTTGACTAAATTGACATCATGCTCAACTGAACTTTTACAGGGTAATACACTTGGTCAAGGAGGAAGTCAGGACTTGAACCCAGGTTTCCAAAACCTAAGGCTGGGACTCTGCGATATACCACCCTGTGTCTCATCATTTAAAATTTCCCATCCCAGCCATTTGGCATGGCTCAGTGGTTAAGCATCGACCTATGAACCAGGAGGTCATGGTTGATTCCAGGTCAGGGCACATGCCTGGGTTGCAGGCTCAATCCCCAGTTTGGGGCGTGCAGGAAGAGGCAATCAATGATTTTCTCTCATCATTGATGTTTCTATCTCTCTGTCCATCTCCCTTGCTCTCTGAAATCAATAAAAACATATTTTTTAAAAAAGAGGCTATCTCTAATAAAAATAAAAATCTTTGAAAATAAAAATTTCCCATCCATTTATCACCTAAACTACATAGTTTAGCACATTGAGCCCTCATACATGGTCCTCACTATCTCTCTCATCTCCAAGATCTTCAACTACTTTTCTGCTCAAACTTCTACTCATTCTTGAAAACTCTGAAATGTCACCTCCTCTGTGAAGACATTTCTGATTTCCACAAGAAGTCATTCATTTCCCCTCTATTCTCTCTGCATTTCATTCATTCCCCTATTTTAGCAGTTATCATTGGCCTCATCATTATATTTGTCTATATCTCACTCTAGACTGTGAGTGTCCTCAGGGAGTGGTCTTGTCTCATTCATGTCTGTGTTTTAGAATTTGCTATGGAACCTGGCACATACTATCTGTCAGGAGAGGTTGGGGCTCCCTGTGACAAACTGAGCCACACTTATGGACATGTAAGCCCCTTGTTCATAATGTTGGTATCTAGGAACGCTAAAAGGACCTTCTGTTCCAGGATTTTTTGTGGTCCCTCCACCCCCTGCTTTCTTACCCTTAATGTAAGCCCCAGGAGGGCTCTTCTGTCAGTTCATTTATCCATTTATTCATTCTCTCACTTACATATTATTTCAACAAATATTGAGCACTTATTTCATGCCAGGTGCTGGGAATATAGAGGTCAAAAAAGATAAAATTTAAAAAATAGCCTCTGACCTTGAGAAATTGAAAGGATAATGGAAAGGCAGCAAGCACATAAACATGATGATGAAGATAACCTGGGCAATATATTCTATGGAAATAGAAATCTATAAAGTTTTCTGATACATGGTCAGCATTAACTGGAAGAGAAAAGGTTGGAGCACGGGAGATGTGGGAATAGTGCTGTAATCAGAAGGGTGAGAGTTTCCTCATATACAGAGGTTCTCAGAAAATGCAGCACATTCAAGGGATTGCAAGAAGTTCACATGGCAGCTATGATATTAAGGAGGAAGGAGGGAATGATGAAGCTGATGAAGATGATAGGAAACCCATCATGAAATACTTTGTGAGTCACATAGGAAATCTATTTTGAAAGTATGAAAGCAATGAGGAGCCAATGAAGGATATTAAGGAAGTATTGCAATCATACTTTCCTTTTTTAGAAAATTCACTTTGATAAAATTGTGGCACATACCAGAAAGGGTCAGACTTGGAAGAAGACAAACTGGTAGGAAAGGATAAAATTGAAGGTCAGGAAACAATTGGGATGATATATGAACAATCCAAGTAATAATTGATGAAAGAAAGAACTAAGAGCATAGGAGCGCTGAAACATATTTATAAAATTTAATTTATATGGAGGGCAAAGAGGAGGTCCCTGGAGGAAAAAAGAAAAACATGCTAACAAGAAGAAATAAGTTAAAGGGGAAAAAAGAGAAAACAACAGAAGGCCCACTCAAAATAAGCCTAAGAACCAAAGTTGTAAAACATGAAAAATCAAGTACTAGCAAACAGAAAAATTAAAGCCAGACAAATTCATTTGAGTTAGCATTCTGAAAAAGGCTTCAAACTATGTTGAATCTTTCCTATAATTGTTGGAAAATTGTTCTAAGCTAACAGTCTCCTATTCTTCACTCTACATTTCACCAACTCAATCAGCTGCCTTCTAACATATAGTCAGTCGTAAAATATTACTGTTGAATTTGAGGTCAATAGACTCTGTACTGGAGGCTTCAATCCAATGTCTTGGTCCCTCACTCTCTTTACTAACTCCAGCAAGATTACCTCTGGAGGGGAAGCTAATCACGTCTCTAAGGTCTCTTTGAAGCAACTGGCTAAAGTAATCCCCAATAATTGTTTTTTGTTTGTTTTTATCTAAAATTCCAACAACTTGCTACACTGCAGGGTGTTTATTGGTGCCTTGAACCTGCTCAGAATTACTCAGCTCAAAGGATGCCTGACCCCCGTCTTCTCTGTTTCCATTGTCCCAGGGCCCTGAGCAGTGAGTAGAAAACTGCTTTTCCCCAAACTCCTCTGTTGGCTCTCTAATCTGGCCGACCAAATGAGTTCAGATGGGGCATCAGGGGTCAAAAGAAAGCACCCATGGTATCCCTCAGAACTAAAACATTTATCTGTACAACCGTGAGTACCTCCAAGCATGCCCTGCAGCTTCCAAGAGCACTTTGTGAAATCCCTGGGCACAGCTGGCGAAGTGTCTTGCAGGATTCACTAGCACTTCCTGGGATGCATTGGTGAGTAAGACACCGACCTCATACTCTTGAAAACAATCCGCTCCAACCATCAACTAGCACCTCCCAAAGGTGCCCTGTAGGCTCTTCGAGCTTTTTGATTTTCCAGAATGGCCTTGTGTTTCATCAACTATCCTGCTCCCTGTGCCAATTTGTCAAGAGCTTGGTGGAGCTGGAGAGGGCTGAGCTGCCAGGTGTCAGAGCAGCTGACTAATACGAAAAGTCAAAATGAAAGTAACAGCGAAGGCTTTAATCACTGACTACAATAGTATAAGCAAGAAGCTAAACCAGACAAAATACCAACTCCAACTTTTTCCATTTCCCCCATCGGATGGCACTGGTTGCAGATCAGGTGGATCAGCACAGACAAGAGGGGGTTTCACAACCATGGGAACCTTAAACAAAGGCTCCTGTAGGTTTATGGACTTGGGACGGAATCAAAGAGTGAAGATATGCCTTAGACCCTGGCCAGCCAGGGGAGCCAGAGCCCTTGACTATAACTTCCTTCACATTGCAGTACGTTGGCTGTGCCCCAAATCCGGTGTGGGGAGGGCAGCTTTCCCAGTGAGGTATGCCAGGTAAAGCCTTTGTGATTGCCTTTAGTCAGGCCTAAAAAAGTCACACAGCGTTTGGCCAGAAGCTGGACTGCTCCCCAAGCACATGATCTTTTGGGAAACCCCTCTCCTCTCCATGTGGCCCCGGTGAATTTGTTAATCACATCCATCATCCCCTCTCCCTGACCTCCACTCTCACAGGTGGCCAATGCTAGACCAACTATACTAGTTGTGCTTATTTCCCAGGATGCATTTTCTGGTCTGTAGGATAGGAAAGGAATCTAAGCTCAGCAAATGAGAGTCCTTGCCCAGAATTGTCAAAGCATTGTATTGGAGAGAGTAGTTAACTCTTCCTCTCGAATTACGAGCTCCTGGTGTTTCCAGATTTATCTTCCCTGCCAGTGCAGAGAGCTTGCCTGACGTCACAGCCAACACAGAGTGAAAAGACAAGCCAAGTGATGGAGAGAGAACTAAAGCTCTGGTTAGAATGGCCCTTGAGTGACCCAGTTATACCAACTCATAAACCCCTTTTGTTTTGTTTTGTTTTGTTTTGTTGTTGTTGTTGCAGGAGGGTGAGGTGATTTCTGTCATAAAACTAATTAGTCTTGACTAATACTCAGTAGTCCCTCAACTATCAATGCCCTCTCCACACCCCACTCCAAAACTCCCTTCCAACCATCACTACACATACTATCCTCTTACTTCATTCCAAACACCAGTCTTGTGTCAAAATCCTAGGACCCACCACAAGTCTGCCATCTAATTATGCAGGCGAAGGCATAGACTCCTGTTAAGTATCAGCTACAAATCCCAGACGAATAGAGGCTCAATTAAGCTCTGGATTGGGAGGATGATTTTGAGGTAAAACCTCTCTCTGGCGTTTTGTAAATCATAAGAAGTTGGAGACTGACTTTATAAATGAAGGGTCTGTTATTTTGGGGAGAAACACATTTCTGTCAATTATCTTATTTGATTCTAATAAATATCCCTGTGAGTTAAGTTTTAAAATATGATTCAAAAGGGAATTATCATCTAGAATTAGGCATTTTATGGAAGTAAGTGTACAAATATCCAGCAAATCAGTGACAAGGTTTACTTGTATATTATTTTGTTAAGTCACAGGACTATAACATATTAGCATAGATTTAACCATGAAGATGTGAGGATTATATGGACATTATGATCTATATTGAGAAACACTAGGTTTCTCTTTGAGTGAAAAGTTACTTGTAGATTTTTTTAACCTTCTTTATTGATTAAGGTATTACAGATGTGTCCTTATCCCCCCATTTCCCCCCCACCACCACCACTCATGCCCTCACCCCCCTGTTGTCTGTGTCCATTGGTTAGGCTTATATGCATGCATAAAAGTCCTATTACTTGTAGATTTAAGCTTTCTACCTAATACATTTTGCTAGATTATTCAGGTATAATAATTTTAAAAACCAATCTAATATTTCTTGTATAATTTTTGAGCAAGTCTTTCATTGATTTTTCCATCTCTCTGGGGATATATAGCCTTTTAAATTAAGGAATATCTTTCTTAGACCTATAATGTGTGGTTAACTTTACAGAAAATTAAATATATATATATAATCACGTGTGGTGCTGATAAAGTTGTTTTCCACCAACTGTGAGATAGTGAGCAGTATATTCTTCTGACTTAAGTGATGAAATTCCATTTATTAACAAGGGGAGTCCGGAGGCACTCATAGGAGTCATTGTAGGTCAAGAACAGTTGAGGACACCAGAGTTTGATGGGCACATTTCTTTCTCTTGTCTTCTGACTCAGTTGTTCAGTAAAGTAGTTTCCATCTGGCACAAAGCACTTTGTGGGGTGTGTGTGGGGGTGCTTTTTATGAACATGATTGTATTCCCTGAAGCCACTTTCCTCGAGTCCAGTAAAGGGGTTACTTCATACAGCTCTGTGGCTAAACGAGTGGTAACTGTATTTGCTAAACACCTACTTGAGAATCTGTTCTGACAAGTATGATTATCAGACAAAGAGTTTAGAACCTGCACCTGAAATTTGTGGTTGTAGAACTACTAACATTTATTTCATCTATGGATTATTGGTATTCATTTAATGTTCTGATGATCAAATTTATTTTGAGTCCTGAACTGTTTTTTCCATAACACAGTTTACTATGCGATGGAGCTAGTGGAGAACGGAAGAGCATGCTTTGGTATATGTGATAATACATGATCTCTACAAGCTGTCTATGTCTGATGCTTTTGCCTATTTAGTTGCTACAGCAATCATATAAGGTTAGTACTTTCATTACACTGATTTTACAACAGAGGAAACTAAGGCATTAGGAGATGTGATATAATGCAAGGTCACACAGCTAGCACACGGCAGGCTTGGCTGCAGACCCAGAAAGTCTGACTCTACGGGTCACATTCTTAATTACTATCCTATAAGGCCTCTGCTTAATATTTCCTGACTGCTGGTTGTGCACTGAATGCTCACCATGATGACCCACATATAAATGCTTGAATATAAATCACTACACAGTTTTGGGAATTTTTACAGAGCTGATAGCTTCCTATGGAGTTCGTTGGCCAGGCCATCACTAACTTACACTGTGAGTCCAGATATGATTAGGTCAGTATCCTGTTCTATAAAATGGCCACAGATAGGAGCAGTCCCTCACAGAGAGGTTAATGACATAGTGAATCAGGTTAGCTGGCCTCATAAGCTCTTCCCTGGGAATAAGCCAGGTGCTTGAGGAAGCTGAATAGTTCTTTCAGCCGATTAGGGCAATTTGGGGCAAATTCACTCCTATGACCTAAATGTTCACATAGCAGACCAAAACCCCAACACATGGCCATCCCAGGTAGCACTCCGAGCCTCCTGCCCTTCTAGCCTCCTGTGGTTTATTGTGGGGAAATAACAGTTCCAGCAAGAGAGCTCACTCCTAAGAAGGTTGTGAGTTTTGATTTTTTTTTTTGGTAGCTTCTTAAAACAGTCTACCTGTAAAGAAAGTCCATGCTGTGATCTGCTGTTTCACTGTTTCTAACTTGCAGTTTTTTAAATTGCAGCATGTTTCATATTTTATTCACACACTCATTCACAAAATATGTTTGGAGAATCTATCATATGCATGGAACTGTGCCACTAATGTGAGAGATTGCAACCTGTGATTTGTAGGATGGTCAGGAAGGGAAAACCTAATGATCTGCTCTTGTGCAGAAGTTACTAAACATCCAGTACACATTTCAACTTGTTTTTAATGGGAGAGAAGGAATCTTACAGTTAGAAACAAACCAACCAGCCATAAAAACACGTGTTTTGCATTGTGATAGGTTCTTTACATCTAGCTCTGTGGTCGGCAAACTGCGGCTCGCGAGCCACATGCGGCTCTTTGGCCCCTTGAGTGTGGCTCTTCCTAAGCCTTAGGGGTACCCTAATTAAGTTAATAACAATGTACCTACCTATATAGTTTAAGTTTAAAAAATTTGGCTCTCAAAAAAATTTCAATCGTTGTACTGTTGATATTTGGCTCTGTTGACTAATGAGTTTGCTGACCACTGATCTAGCTGATCTGCACTTTAATCTTATGAAATTGATGTTATTTTTCATTATTACTTATTATTTATAAATAAGAAAATGAAGGCTCAGAAATTGAGAAGGCAGGTCCAGGTCTCACAGCTAAGGAAGGAGAACTCTGAGAGCTCGTGCTCCTGTCAATGACTAGAATCTCCTCTTCATTCTAGCCATGCTGAGAATAGATTGTAATAATTGTCAGAAAGAGCTACTGAGAAAGTAATAACCTTGAACCCTAATTCATAAAGCCTGAGGTCGGTAAAGAGAAACTTTAAGAGAATGGAGACTGGAGTAGCCATGCTTTAACTCCCAAAGACAGTGCATTTATTAGGAGTCAGCATATAATGTCTGCATTCTTTTCCCAGTCAGAAATCAAAAGATAGGGGATTGCCTGATAAATGATAGATAGATAGATAGATAGATAGATAGATAGATAGATAGATAGATAGATAGATTTAGAAAGAAAAGGCAGTGAGAGGAAAAAGATAGATAGATAGATAGATAGATAGATAGATAGATAGATAGATAGATAGATAGATTTAGAAAGAAAAGGCAGTGAGAGGAAAGAGTCATCACTAAATTTAGGAAAATGATTGGATATTTAAACCTAGAAATGACTTTGAGGGCTCTCTCACTGGATTTACTGAAGGTAACACTATTCTCCAGGACATGTCAGCCCAGAGATGAAAACAAAGGCATAGTAATTTCATCTCTCTGGTTACTGCTTGCATTTGATACAGGGAAATCACTGTTTCTGGAAGGTATACAGGTATCTCACCCTTCATAACAGAAGTCCTCTTCAAGGACTCCCAGCCTCCACTGATTGCCAAGGGTCCACCCTCCATGGAGCCCAGGAAGTTGCCTCCCACCGCTATCCTTGCCCACCCCAAACCCAGGCTGGTTCCTGAGCCCCTAGCCCAGGGAGAGCTGCAAGAAGGACTGGTTACTCAGGGACAGAGGGGTAGGAATGGCATGTAATTCTTGAAGCTACAGTCCCCAGGAGCTGAGAGACTGCTAAGAAATGAATCTAGTTGTGTCCAAGATTGCACAGTGGGCTTCTTTACTTTGCTTTTGGCAAACAACCACATGTGTTTAGGGAGAAGCTAAGGATCATGGAGAAGATCAATATTAGAGCAGATGTCAAAACCCTGAAACTGAATTCTACTAGGCAAGCGATATTTGTCTGTATTACAGGGCATGTTCACTCCTCATGGACAGGGTCTATGTCTGATCCTGGTGTTTGTATAGCCAGGACCCAGCCCCTATTCACAGTATATGCCCATTGAGCAGAATTGAACTTTTCCTTAAGACACTTCCTCTAAAACCTGCATTGCTTGTCAGTCTTCAGCATTGTATGCCCAATTTCCAATAATATTCCTCATGCTGATTTCCATAGTGATGAGTGGAGTCTCCTTTTCATCATTTGGCAGATAATTTCCCAAAGCCTTGTGCTCATGTTTCCTGCAGAGTCCAGAACTCAGGGTGCATTTTTGGAACATTTCACTCATGGCACCATGAGATGCTGATACAATTCAGAGGGAGGAAGAGAAGGGGAACCGAGTATGTGTTCGCGAGTCCACCATCCCCAAAATACTTCACACCAAATCTCACCAAGTCAGCTGAGGATAAAAATGGGGAAGAGAAAAGATCTCTAAGAAAGAAACCAAAAGCCAGCACCCAAAGGAGATTTTGCATTATCAGGCTCATGGACACAATTTTGAATTATTAGGCTCAGCCTCCAATAGGATAATATGTTATCCCCCCCTTCATTATAGTCAATAATTGGTAATGAATAAGTGGAAAATACAAGTCTTGATATTTGAACACAAGGGCTCAACTCTCCCAGCTTTCTTTGCTACTACATCTAGAAAGCTGATATAGGGTGGCTACAAACATCCCCACAATTTGTACCTGGATGACTGTAGGCGGCAACACTTGATTCCAATGTTTGCTATTGTTCTCTTGGGGTTCTGGGTTCTTTTCAAAGAACTGGGCAGCTGGGAGTCCCCAATATTACCTTAGTTAAAATTGTAACGGAGCTCTCTGTTTTTAAACTAGCCTGGTTAATACTTGGCAGGTGGCAGTGTTTGAAGACTGCCTTCTGAGACTGAGTTTACAAGAGCACCCCAGGCACCCTCTGCAGAAGTATTTGTGCTAAATTCACAATCACTTTTTTATTATTTTTTTCTTTAGAGTCTGGTGTAGTTTACATCTGTTTGCCCCATGAGTCCACTCGTAAAACAAGAGTAGAATTAACAGTTTGTGAGGATTCTTAGGGACTTTATATGTTTGTGAAAATGAAACTAATTCACCCTAACTCCAATATAACTGCTGCTGCACGCCGTGCACAGCGCCCTGCGACCCAGTGGGTTCCGCTAACGGTTGTTGACTGACTGATAAACAAGTTCCAGGGTTCTAATTGGCCAAGGCCTCCCTGGCTGCTCTGATGATTTATCGCTTTGAGTGGAAGATCCAGCCTATATCACTTGGAAACAAGCACAAATGAAACTTCACAAAAAAGACCCTGGAATACTGCCTCCCCTCCTTCAAGTTGTAGATCAAATGCCTTCTCCCCAGAGAGCTTTCCTCTGACCACCTCAGGCTCATTGTTCACCACCAAACCCACTCTCCTCTCTACTTATGGCCCTTTTACATTTTCCTCTTTAATTGTATTCCCCGCTGAAACTGTCCTGTTAGTTTACTTGTCTATTCATTTATTATCACTTTCCCCAATGAGAACAGGACAGGAACTCTGATTTGCTCACCTCTGAATCTCTAGTGCTTAGAACAGAGTGAGACACATAGCAAGGGTCCAACAAATATTTGTCGATGACCTTATGAATGTCTGAACCAAGGACAGTTGGCTATGAGGGGTCCCCAATGAGCTCTGCCTGTCACTACATTGTGAGGCACTGGACCCATCGATCAGATTAGCTCATTGTGAACTGGAGACACTGAGAGTAAGGTACCAATTGCATCAGGGAAGGTGGAAGCAGAGACAGAACTGATGAGTCACCACACTGGTGGCCTGTTTGAGTGGAGGGGACTGGACATGAGCTTCGGAGGAGATAGAAAAATGACCAGATGGCCAAGGTGCTACAGCCTGGAATGTCAAATCATTTCCTGAGAGGCCTTACCTTGCAGCTACTGAGATGGTTTCCTGATCTTCCTTGCTTAAGTGAGCCCAAATGTGTCTCTGTTCTTTACACCTCATAAGAGCCTAACTAGCAGAAGTTCTTTATAATGTCATCACTCCAGCTAAAAGGATGCTGGAATCTAGAGGGAGTAACTTGCCCAAGATTGCAGAGCTTGCCATTGCTGAGTCAGGGTTTTAACTTTTCCACTATATTAGCTGCCTAATTTCAGCTTCACAACTGTCCTAGGAGATAGGAAGGAACCAGACTGCCTTGAGATAGATTTATCCCTCAGATAATTCATCTGGAATCTGGATGACTACCTATAAAGCATGCCATAGTGGAGGTCAAACTCTGTATCCATAGGAACTAGACCAAATTGGCTTCTTAGATAAATTCAAATCCTAAGAATCCACGATGTCATAGTAGAGGAGAGGAAAAACATGGGTGAGATTTGAGGTGTCTGCCCACACAGTGTGTTTTCTCTTCGTAGTCCTGCGGAAGGCTCCTTCATTTGGAGATCTTGGTATGTTAATTCCTCTCAGGAACTTCAGTCACCAAAACCTTCCCCTAGCTCAGTGGTCGGCAAACTGCGGCTCAAGAGCCACATGCGGCTCTTTGGCCCCTTGAGTGTGGCCATGAAGTTTCAATCACACTGTACATGCGCGCCCGCACGTGGTATTTTGTGGAAGAGCCACACTCAAGGGGCCGCAGTTTGCCGACCACTGCCCTAGTTAAACTCCTACTCAGGTGTAAAGTCCACAGTCTATTCATGGTCTGGGTTTTATACTGGCATTGTTACTGAAGCTTTGAACTTCTGGTCCATGATATCTTTAGTGACCATGAGAACCTACAGTGCCTGGGACTTACCTTCCCCATTAACAATGAAACTGTCCTTTGGAAAGGGTACAGCACCAACAACACCAACAGCATCCCTCCTTGTGAGGTCATTCTGTGTTTTCATATGGCTGTGACCTGGCACCAGGAGAAAATGACGGGTACCTTCACAGAGCTTAGAGTTCAACCTAAATCTTGAAATATTGTTTTACTGACTTTTCTCAGAAAGGGCAAACCAGGTCTGACTCTATATAACTCTCCCATACATTGTTCAAAGAGTCCACTAGTGATATACTTGCAGATTATCCCTTTCATCATATCAAGCTATAAAACCTGGAGTGCAGAATGTCAAAAGGACTTGTTCCCAGGTAGTCCCACCTCCCCCCATTAGTTTTTGAGAATCACAGGCAGAATGTTTGGGAATCTCAACACCATATTTCCAAGTATTTACCCCTGACTATGAAGGTTTGCAATTCAGGCTCACTTCTGCCTTCTGCTATTTGGCAGGACTGGTGGTCCCCAGAGATGGGCATCCCATCCAGTGCAGCATCTGGAGAGTTCCCCTTTACAAGTCTTCATACATGTAGACATATACTCCTGGGGAATTTCCACTAGCAAACCCTCACATGCCAACCTGTGGAGGCCCCAAGTAGGGCTGCTCAACAGGGAGCCCTGTACCAGACAGGAGACATCACAGTGATGCACCTGGGTAGTCTGTCTTTCCCCTGAGACCTAAACAAGAAGAAATGGGCTAACCAGGTCATAGCCAAAATGTAGGCCGCACGCTCAGGTTCGCTTCCTTCTTGGGAGTGTTACACCTCACAGGGCCGTGTAAGAATTTTTTATATGTAAGTTAGACTACTCATGAAATTATTTTGAAACAATAGCATCCAAACCTGAAAGAAATCAGTCTAGTCTTAAAAAGCACTAGGCAGTAGGACAATAGAAATAGTAATTTTTAAAAAGATGTGATAAGGATCTTAATGTACTGAATTGTGTTTCAAGTTAATGGTACTATCAGATGCATCAGATTCTGTTGTTAGTAAGTATTTTACTGCCTTGAAGGCTGTTGACCTAGTTTGTATATATAATGGGCATTGTTCTAGCTGGATAGTTTGGGGTGTTATCTTGTCCAAGGGGGACAGAGTGTAGGACTTAGAATATTTCTCCTCCTGGGTTTCTTTCCAGACCTCTATGAGACCATAGAATTGAAAATGAAAGCAAAATAAAAATTCCAAATCACACACATCCCATTAACATTTACTGATCAAGTGCCTCCAAGACATCAGCCCCAAAAGGAGCCAAAGGTAAGTGCCCCCACTCTTTCTCCAAACCCTCAGTTTGTATAACAAAATAATAAAGCCTTCCCAGTGAGCCCAGAGTGGAGACCATGAGTGCTGCGCAGTAGTCATTCAGTGAAAAACCAAATTAACACTGATTATATTCTGGCTTGCTGTGGTGAAGCCAGTGCGACTTCACAAGGGAAAATGGCATCGGTGGCACTAGGTGGCATCATTCTGACACATTTACAGACCATTAGCCAGAGCTAATATCATTTCAAAGGGCTGGTGTCAAAGTGTGGCGGGCACCCTAGGACTGCCACTCAGCCCTGTGTGATCTGCCAGTGAAAGCTCTGTGCTCCCAAAGAAGAGAAAAGGCTTGCACTAGGGTCTGGGTCCTAACTTACTCCTGTAGGTCATTCAGGGCAGGTGTGTCCTGAGGCAAAACGTAAAGAAGTTCTAGAAATTTCTTTTTGGGGGTGAGTGGGAGGTCTCGTCAGGAAATCCCTTTGCCTTATTAACTCACAGAAAAATCTAAGTGCTTTCTAGTTGGAGACTAGTAGCCACATGAGCCAGACAGTTCCTGGGTCAAAGTGGTAGTTTGTGTCTGTAATTGGAACTTCAGAGTTAGACTCCTTAGTCTGGCAGGCTTCTATCAGAGGGAGGTTGGCAGGATGATTGCGGACTAAAAGAGATGTTTGACTGGGGAAGAATTTTTTAAAATCATGTAATTCATAAAACTAGGGTAGAAAAATCTGTGACTCTAAGTATGGTCCATGGAGGAGCAGCACACGCATGCCCAGGGAGTTGTTAGGAATGCAGAATCACAGGCCTCATCCCAGATCTTCTAAGTCAGAATCTGCATTTTAATCAGATCCCCAGGTGATTCCATTACTGTTTGAAAAGCACTGGTCTGATCTATACTCTTCACTGAAATGATGCTTTTTAAGAGAAGGAAAGTTTTCATTAATTTCTATAGTCAAAGCTCTTTCTTGGACTCAGGGCCAGCCCTCCACCAAATCTCCTCTCATATCTGTCTCATCTCCTCTTTGGCCACTCTATCCCTCTACTTCCTGCAATATGCCCAGCTCATACATTCTGTCTTCAAGGCCACCTGGATCCTGCCAGGAGAATGCTTATTCTGCAGTGAAAGTAGTTGAAAAGCAGGAAAAGCACTCAACTTAGATCCCAAGAATCGAATCTGAACCTTGGTTCTGCAGAATCCCGAAAGTAAATCTGTTTATTTTTCTAATGACAGTCATTTTTCTTCATGCAGAGGTGAAATGAAATAGTGCATGTAAAAGAACTTTATGAGCTGCAAAGTAGTAAAATATGCCTAAGGTCTTGTTGCCCAAGGAGGTTATTTTTGAACACGTGTTATTCATAAAGGGGGCAGTATTGTGTGAAGGTTAAGAGCCTGGGCTCAGCCCTAGCCAGCTTGGCTGAGGGGATAGAGTGTCGGCCTGCAGACTGAAGGGTCCTGAGTTCGATTTTGGTCAAGTGTGCATGCCCAGGTTGCGGACTTGATCTCCAGTAGGAGGAGTGCAGGAGGCAGCCAATCAATGATTCTCTCTCATCATTTATGTTTCTATCTCTCTCTTTCTTTCCTTTCCTCTCTGAAATTAATAAAAATAAAAAATAAAATAAAAAAGAGCATGGGGCCCTGACTGGTTTGGCTCAGTGAATAGAGCATCAGCCTGTGGACTGAAGGTTCCCAGGTTTGATTCCAGTCAAGGGCATGTACCTGGGTTGTGGGCACATCCCCAGTAGGAGATGTGCAGGAGGCAGCTAATCAATGATTCTCTCTCATCATTGATGTTTCTATCTCTCTCTTTCTTTCCTTTCCTCTCTGAAATTAATAAAAATTAAAAATAAAATAAAAAGAGCATGGGCTCAGAGCTGATTGCTAGGGTTTAAACCCTAGAGCTGTCACTTCCTGGATGACCATGTTTGATCACTTTCCTCATTATAATGGTACCTACCTACCCTCATGATAGGGCTGTCATAAGGAGTGAAAAAATGATGCCCATCTACACTAATAAAAGAGAAAGATGCAAATTGACCGTACCTTTGGCATGCCCACCAGGCAATCAGGAGTGGGTATGCAAATTAACCCAACAAAGATGGTGAGTTAATTTGCATATGCAGGCTCTGAGCGGCCGGGCTGGGATGCTTGCGTTCTGCATCACCCCAGTCGCTCCAGGCCTCTGGGCAGCATGGGAAGGCAGAAAGGCAGTTCCGGCCAGAGCAAAGGCAGTGACAGCAGCCAGGGGAAGGAAGGCCCATTCTTGCATGAATCTTCATGCATCAGGCCTCTAGTAATATCCATAAATGTCAGCTATGATGACTACTAAGTGCAGTAACTTTATTTATATACATTGTTTGTAAGGGAAACACAGACACATAGGATAGACCCGGGGTCCTCAAACTACGGCCCGCGGGCCACATGCCGCCCACCGAAAACATTTATCCAGCCCACTGGATGTTTTTGCTGCTGCTGTGTGCATAGGAATTTGTTCATAGTTTTTTTTTAAACTATAGTCCGGCCCTCCAATGGTCTGAGAGACAGTGAACTGGCCCCCTGTTTAAAAAGTTTGAGGACCCCTGGGATAAACGAATGGGGAACAAACTCAGAGGCATGTGAGGGCGGGAAAAAGAAAGGGAGGAAGCCCTAACCGGTTTGGCTCAGTGGATAGAGTGTCGACCTGCAGACTCAAGGGTCCCAGGTTCAATTCCGGTCAAGGGCATGTACCTTGGTTATGGGCACATACCCAGTGGGGAGTGAGCTGATCAATGTTTCTCTCTCATTGATGTTTCTAACTCTCTATCCCTCTCATTCCCCTCTCCCTTCTTCTCTGTAAAAAATCAATAAAATATTTTTTTAAAAAAAGGGGAGGAAGAAGAAAACAGACAGAGATCCAGAGATCCAAAGACAAGAATAAGAGGCAAGCTAAGTGAGAAGCAGCCCTGGGAAGATAAATGGGTAGACTTTATATTATTCCTGAAAAATAAGCATTGGGGGGGGGGGTAACACTACAAGCAAATGATTATTTGTCACAGATCAGAGCCAACATAGACCACAGCCCTGAGTCAGGTGCTTGGCCAGCTGCACGGACAGAATTGCCATTATTGAGCATGGAGACTAATTGTACATATTATATGAATAAGTCATCATACCATAACCTTAAATAAACAACCCTGTGTTAATAAGAATGTGGTTTTATGCAACACAATAAAATTATTGATGTACACTTCCCTTCTATCTCCAGAAAGATCTCTATAGGGCTACACTGAATGCCATTGCTCTCCTCTCTCCAAGGAAGTTTTGCCTTCAGTCACTAAGTCAGAATCTTGACCTTAACCGTTCCTTTCCTGGCCACATGGGAGACCACAGGATTTTGTAAAATCCAGCTGTGGTCCCTTTCCTGTGGCTCTGGAAATCCCCATGCCAGCCATGGCTCTGGGCCATTTCCCATTCTGCCCATTGCTCACAGCTGCTTGCATCGGCTTTCAGTCATGCCCCCCTTTCCCAGGATTCTCTTCTGTCTAGTCTCTAGTGAGGGATGGTTGATGTCCCCCTGTGTTGTGATTTCACAAACAGCAGACACTCTGCTTTCTCACTCCCTTTGCAACATGCACTTGTACCCCAGCCTAGTCCACCCAGCTTTAGGGCTTCTGCCTTTAGGGGTAGAGGCAGCCTCCTCTGGGTGCACTTGCCCTGTGTTCCTGGACATTGGGTTACAGATCGTGGTCTGAACAATGGTAGAACCCTGCTACTTCATTCATATCTCAATGTCCTCATTCTTTCCTACGTTGAGCACAACATTCCATCTTGGTAGTCTATTCTACTCACCGTTGGTCTGCCTTGGTGTCTGAAATTCCACATTTTGTATCCATTATTTACTGCTATGTCTCTCAGAGGAGTATCAGTAATTAAAGCATTAATGAATGTAAGGGGAGGTTAGTGAAAAGAGATCTAACACCTTAAAGCAGTGGTCGGCAAACTGCAGCCCCTTGAGTGTGGCTCTTCCACAAAATACCACGTGCGGGCGCACACGTACAGTGCGATTGAAACTTTGTTGCCACACTCAAGGGGCCAAAGAGCCGCATGTGGCTCTCGAGCCGCAGTTTGCCGACCACTGCCTTAAAGTGTTTAATATTTGACTAGGCGGAACAAAATTGTTCAGTTTGAGATTATTGGAACAAATGTCACCCTGTCATGAGAGAAGGTAAGTGAGCGATCTAGTCATGCCTCAGTCCTTAGGAGGCTGCAGTTTGCGATAAATGAGGCACCTGCCTCAGTTATTCTCAGGTGTTAATTGTACCAGCAAGACCATTTCCAGAGTTGTCTAAAATAATTTTTATACTAACAAAATTCCATGAATTTGTGTTCAAGTATTTAAATCTTTCTTGAGTCCAAAGGACTCCAGCATGCCATTGAGAATTCAGTGGTCAGCCTTGCCCCCTGACACCAGGGTGCTGGGTGAAGTAGTATGAAAAACCACTTTGGTAAGAAATAACTTAGTAACATTTGCAGACACCTTTGCCACACAAGTTCAGGGAGACAATTTTCTATCTGCTGGTCCATCTTGTGTAGTACTCTGCCCAGAGGAAGCCTAAAGCTGTCAACAGATAAAAATGATTGGGATAAATAATTCTTTCTCTTCCTCCCATTCATGAAAAGCCTTTCTCTGAGTGGCCTTGGTGTGTTTAGAGTATAGATTCATGAGCACGAAGAAAGGAACAGAGGCTGAAACTCTGATGACTGGCCTCTCCTTTGATTCTTAAACAATCTCCAATATCCATTGATTACAAACATGTTCACTCAGACATTTCAAGGTATCAATGTGTTTTTAATTTAATTCAGGTGTGCGCCCTCTCTGTCTCTGTGTTACTCACCTCTCTCACTCTGACTCTTGAATTATTTAATGTTTTCCCCCAGTTAATCTAAATTAGAGTTGTTGCTTTTTTTTTTAAGGAGAGGATGGAAGGAAACTAAAAATAATCACTGAGGCAGGATATATTACACCAACTGCTTTTGCCTCTGGTGGTTGCTGGAGTTTCCTTTGTTGTCTTGTTTGATTGTTTCATTTATATGGCAGGTTAGACAGCAACAGACTTCTGTTATTGCCTTTTCTCAGTGGTGGATTTTTTAGACTCAGCTCCCCCTGAGGCAGCCACTCCCCATCCGCAGCTGGTGACAAGAGGTACTGTTGCTCTCAATACTTAACACCTACTGGAGAAAGATCAACAGAGATGCTATTAAGTGGCAGAGGGTGTCTCCATTTCTAACTGTTCAGGCCTTTGTTGAGAGACACAGAGAGAGAGGGATGGAGTGACTAGAAAAAAAGGGGTAAGAGAGGGAGAGAGCATGCGTTTCAGTGTCTCAATTTTTTTGAACTGCTTTTGCAGATGTTTGATTGCATTTGTTTGTAACTTCCTGCCACCAGCTTCCATCCTCTCCTTTAAGGACATTCTGATTTTTGTTGCTATTTTTTAATAACCAGAAATAATTTTTTAATCAAATTGCAATAGAAGTGTGTTAAAGAGGAGCAGACATTTGTAGGGGGCAGGGTTTTCACCACAGAGCAAGATTCTGAGGATCAGAAATTCAATCCCCTGGGCAGTTTTTTAAAGTTCTCCCAGGAAACTTTGGGTCATTAGTTACTTCGAACTTTCCATTACTCTTTTAGTTAATGCAGCCGAAGAGCATCATCATTGGCATAAAACTGGGAATGAGGAGATTTATGGATGGAGAGGAAGTGAAACTTTGTGAAATTAAACAGACTAGATGGCTCTGGTAATACTTCAGGCGATAAATTAGCCCTGCAAGTGGCGAAGGAAACCCAAAGAATCTTGGTCATTAGGAGCGGGTTTCTGATTCCGGATCGTGTCTCCTTCAGGCTTCTCGGCTACCTTCTATTTCCATTAAGTCCATAGAGCAGCAAGCCAGGAAAAGTTAAATACTCAACCTGGATGGTGTGGCTCAGTGGTTGAACGTTGACCCATGCAACAAGAGGTTTCTGGTTCGATTACCAGTCAGGGCACATGCCCAGGTTGCAGCTCGATCTCCAATAGGGGGCATGCAAGAGGCAGCTGATCAATGCTTCTCTCTCATCAATCTTTCTATCTCTTTCTCCCTTCCTCTCTCTCTGAAAAAGTCAATTAAAAAAAAGTTAAATACTCAATTAAGTTTCTTTGTTTTTTTGTTAAGGGCACTAAAAGCAAAATGAGGAAATGTAAGGTTAAGGAATCTCACCTAGTCTTCTGAGCAATTGAAAACCAAGATAATCTTGGGCACCTGTGTGCATAGCACTGAGACATACACTACCATACCCCAAAGGAACGTTTTTTAAAAATTTTAAAGAGAGAGGCTCTAGAGCCAGGTACCTGAATTTAAAATCATACCATGGAGGATGTCAAAGGCCTTTAAGGAGATTACAAGAGAAAGGTAGGAGGTGCTTTTATAATAACTATGCAAGTTACCAAGTGACTAACCACCCACATTAATCCCTGAAGATCAAGGGACAGAGTAGTCAGAAATGGCCTGGGTCTGGAAACATTGGGAAATTGAAAAGTGAATAGGATTTGGATAAGTATTATAGACAGAAGAAGGCATTTTAAAATGTCTTCCTTCTTCTGAAGCCACAAAACTCCAATCTAAACTTGGCTCTATCTTTTAGAAAATGCCCTAAGTTCTTTTCTGGCTACTTTCTCTCCCTCTGTCTTTTTGTTGTTGTTGTTAAAATTTCATTGATTTTTTTTAGAGAGAGTGGAAGGGGTGGGGGAGGGAGAGAGAGAGAGAGAGAGAGAGAGAGAGGCATCTTTGATGTGACACAGACATACTTATTGGTAGCCCTGACCAGCTGGGGATGGAACTGAAACCCTTGGGTGCATAGACCAGTGCTCTAACCACTGAACGCCCGGGCCCGGGCTATTGTCTCTTTTGATAAACCTGATATGCTCCGATAAATATTCCGAACTCTCTCTTGAGCAAACAGAGTGAAAACCGAGTGATGTCTTACCCTAGAACAGCAGCATAAGAAAGGCCTTCAATGCTCTATGTCTTCAACCTCATTTCTATTTTTCATTAGTATGTAATGGGGCTTTGAACCCTCTGCATCATTATAAATCATTTAATCACTATTACTTGCACAGGGTAAGGAAATTTTAAAAAATAAAATATAGTATATATTAGGACACTATGATTTTCCTTCATATCCTGCCTAGGACTCAACAATATACTTGGTTGAGGAAGTCTGAATTGTATCTAGCTTTCTTGATTGCCACAGCCCAGTGCCAAGTTGTGAGTGCCCAAACTCACATATTCTGTGCTAAGCCACATCTCAGTCTGCCCAGGCTTGGGTGGTTTCGTTTATAAAGCTTTACATGTGTTCGTGCTGATTTTTATCTTCTAAGATTTAGTCTTATCAAGCTCCAGTTATCCACATTTTAAAAAATATTCAATATATTTACTGTCATTTTAAATGATAAAAACAAAAACAGACTCAGAGAAACAGAGATCAAACTCATAATTGCCAAAGGGGACAGGGGTGGGGATGGATTTAAAATGCGAAGGGGAACATAGTCAATAATATTGTGATAACTTTGTAAGGTGAAAGACAGTAACTGGACTTATTGTGGTGATTGTATCATAAGGCATATAAATGTTGAATCACTATATTATACACTCGAAACTAATATAATATTAAATGTCAACTAGACTTAAATAAAAATAAATAAAGTTTAAGAAGATCTTGGACAAGGCAGACTCCAGACGGAGCCCCGCCACCCGGCACTTTCCTGACCAGTAACCGGTGCCTGTGGTTTCTGCTGTTTGCATGCTGACCACTTACGCATGTATAATCAGTGGCCCTGAAACTTGTCCACGAGGCTCTCATGAAAGGCTTTTCAAATGTTTTTTTTCCAAAGTTTTGCTTCTCTGTCGATTACATTGCCCTAATTCTTGGAATAATGATCTTATCAAAGGAAGAACGGGAGACTGAAGAAACTGCTTGTCTTTGGTGACTTCATGTTGGTTCTTAATGATCCCTAGCACATTCTCCAGGGATTCTTAAGCCAATCCTTTAATAACAATTTCTGATTATTTTGGGGGGAGGAGTACTAGAATGAGCAGCCCTAGTGGGTTATTTGCAAAATTTCCCTTGTTCCCTCTTAAAATCACCCCTGCGTCTCGAGGTCATCCGTTCTCCTGGCCTCCCCCTCGCTCCCTGAGATGTCTCTAAGGTCAGGCATGATATAGTTCAGCCTTCCCCGCTGCAAACCTTCTGCAGATGAAGGCCAGGGGAGAACTCTCCAAGGCTGACGGGAAACATCCCTTGCCTCCAACAGGATCATCCTAATTAATAATAATCACAATAATATTGTGCTCTGCATTTTATCCAGGGACACCCCAACAGGCGAACGCTTTATGCACATTATTTAATTAAGCCTTATGACAATCCCGTGAGGGGAACTGGGAAATGGAAAGATCGGCTCAGTCTCTGCGTAGGTACGGAGACCTGTGCGGAGGAGCAGGCGAGAGTGCAGAGCAGACAGGTGGGGAGGTTAAGTAAGAAGGGGCACTGAGGGCACCTGTGCCCCGGAACTTTCTGACCGGCCACCAGCCATGCCCCTGGAGGACACTCTCATCTCCGAATCTCTGAAATGCTCCTGAGGAGTTTTATGTTTGTCACTCCAAGATTGTAGCCATGTTCTGTGCGATTCACTATTCTAGGTGTGATTTTAAATTGACTGAAGAAAACGCTGAGTAGACCATGTTTACATTTCCTCTCTTGCTGCCCATTCCCCTCTCTCCTTGACCACCTTGGGGCTCAGATTTGTCAGCCAGACTGACTGAGGCACAGTCAAGTGAAGCAAATGACTATGTTCACTGTCAATGCCAAACCCAGACCCTATTCCTTCGTACCCTAGTGGTCAGAGCCTCGAGGTCTGCCCAGGAGAAAGCTGTTCCGGAGTCACGGAGGGCAGTTCTGTTCTTGCCCAAGCGGAGCAGGCCTGTGTACGGATGCCCAGCCTGGGGCCCGGGCTGGTGTCTGCTCTGTCCTGGGAGCCAGGTTCTCCAAAGGACCTCCCTGGTCATCTAAGACAAACACAGAATAAACAGTGTATCTTCTTCGTGAAACTCCCTTCAAGCACAATAGAGACAGATTCATAGGCAGAGAGCAGGCAGACAGCTCTGGTGGTGGGAGGGGGAAGAGGGTGTTGGGAGAGGAGAGAGGGATTGAGAAAAAAAGAAAAAGAAAGAGAAATAACTCATGGACACAGACAACAGGGTGGTGGCTGCTGGGGGGAGGAGGGGAGTGGAGGTAGGAGAAGGTATGGGGGGGGGTGATGATAGAAAAATAAAGAAAAAATAAACATTGGATCATATTGGATCATGGAAAAATTATATGAAACTTGCTGTACTTGACTTAAATATAATATGTAAGAACTATTTCTTTTTAATCCTGGGGACTTTGAAATAACACTTCTACCTCCCTGAGAAGTGTTTGCTAGGCTAAATTGTCTAAAATTGTCTTAACTTAGCACTCAACCATTAAATCAAAGTGTGTTGGGATGAATTAAAATAACTGGGATGGAATGCTCTTTCCCAGGGGAGTTTATGATCTCACTTCGCCACCACCTGGCACTCACGTGCCTGAGAAGCCTCTACATACTGGCTGTGGCGCCCCTCTCCGCTGGAACATCTCACATGATGGACAGCAAGAAATCAGGAAAGTGAAAAACTGGGTATTGACATAAATATCAATTGGTCATTTAGGTTGCGCTGTGCTCCCTATTGAAGATCATTCTGGAATGTCATTACCTGCACTTAGTGGGAAATCGCCATAACTTTTTAAAATTTTTTTCAAAAAATATATTTCTTTATTGATTTCAGAGAGGAAGGGAGAGGGAGAGAGAAATAGAAACATCAATGATGAGAGAGAATCATTGATCAGCTGCCTCCTGCACACCCCCTACTGGGGATCGAGCCCACAACCCAGCCATGTGCCCTTGGCCGGAATCAAATCTGGGACCCTTCAGTCCGCAGACCGACGCTCTATCCATGAGCCAAACCGGCTAGGGAAAATTGCCATAATTTTTATTTGCATCTTTCCATCAGGGAATAAAGCCCACACAGCAGCCATCACTGGATTGAGCCTATTTAGAATTTCTCACACCTATTTCTCCTCTGTGAAATTCTCATCGATACATTCATGTGTGGAGAGAGAAAATGGGCATACACTTAAATATGTACACATAACAGACATATAGACTGATATAGATCTATATCTATATCTAATCTATCTATCTATCATCTATATATATTTATATATTCTCTTCCCATCCATTCACTGTCAACACCAGTTACTTCGGAGATCAGGAAATGAAATACTATTTTTGGAGGAAAGACCGATCTTTCATACGGAATGTCCAGAAAATGACCCAGCCTGCCCCCCATTCAGACCTCAAGGCATTCAAGTGCGGCTTTGTCCCGATGCTCACTTCTATTCAAAGTTCATCCTCTGAGGTTGAATGAGCCTCCCTCACCCCAAAGAAAAGGCTCCACTAACCTTGCTGCCCTTGCATCCTCCCTGTGTCTGCCCTACACAGGGAGAAAGAATGAACTTGGGCTTTGCAGAACTGGCTGCCCAATTATATGCTTAAAAAGATGTTTTGCTGACATCTAGAGGCATTTGGGTAATAACACTTATTAATAATGCTTCTTCGCACGGATAGGGTGTCTTGCATTGCATGATACCCCAGCTCTTTACACACATTAATTAATTACCCATCACAGCACCCCTGTGAGGTGGTGTAGGTGAGCATTATTATGTGCAAAGGATCTATTGATTTTTCAAAGTAATATATAGCTGAGGCACAGAGGGGGAAACCATAGGAGCATGAATTAAAGAAGAAGAGGGATACAGTGACTGTATAAGAAAACAAATAAAACTAAGAATTACCCCCACTGTGCTCTTTAGAAAGGAATGATCACTTCACAAGTTCCAAGGGCCTGAACTTTAAGTAATTTGATTGTTAGCAACTTATGCAAAGGCACCTAGGAGGTTGGAGGAAGGGAGTCATCAATAAAAATTCCATGTCTTCTTTTTCAAGCCCATTCACAATGCTTCCTGCTATGGGTGCTCCTCCCTTGGGCATTCCCAGTAGTTAGGAACTGGGACAGTGGGTCAGCTCTTAGGTTTATGATGGAAGCATTTTGTTTATGGTGGGGTGGGGCCCTGGGATAGGGTGCTTAGAGGAGGAGAGGAGAAGAAAGAAATTAAGCAGGATTTGTTTGCGGAAATACGCTTGTAGGTTGTGGAATTTCAACTATGCCATGGAGTGCAGCTATATAAATTGACTGTCTTTCGGAATTCTTCTAGTCTTGTTTTATGGTAGTGGCTCAGCTGCTTTTCTATTTTTTTAAGTGGTGACTATTCTGGGTTCTTCTTTTAGGCATGATTCTTATTTATTTTCATGGAGCTAAAACTTCTGGGGCTTCCTATTCATTTCTAAGCTGAAAGGTAATATTCTACTTAAAAAGAAAAGTGTCATAAAACCCCTAGCTTGCAGACACCAAGACATGATAGAAGACTCGAGAAATGCTTTATAGTCTTCATGTAAGTTATTGTAATGCTTTGCTTTTATGAGGATGACAATAAGTTGCTTTTAAAACAGCTTATTTTGCTCAGAACTCATGCCCATTGGGTTTGAAAAAAAATGTAACAAGAAAGTAAAGTGAACATGAGTGAGCATGCATGGCTCTTGGGGATGCGGGCGCTTACCTTTTGGACTTGATGCCAAAATTAAAGTGTCACCTTGTGCTCTACCTCCCCACTCACTATCACTTTCCCCATATTCCCAGGCACATCAGAAGTTAGGTTTGTCACCACAAACACTGCCGCCTCCATTGCCTCTTTTTGGAATATTAAATCTCAGACCAAAGATCAAAATCAGTGAAAGAAAATGCTGAGCAACACTGGGCCAATTCAGTCTATGAGGGCTGCCCCACCACCAGGCACCCTTCCTGGTGGGCTTCCTCTGACCACTTCCTGTGTGTGTGTGTGTGTGTGTGTGTATGTGTGTGTGTGTGTGTGTGTTTATTCCATGTCATATTGTCATACTAACAGAAATTCTACCAATTCTAAATTTATTAGCAAAAATATATGTTCCCTTTTTTACACTTGGTATATGACGGGTTGATCAGTCATTTACTCATTAAAATGAAATGGTTTGATCCATTTTCTTCCCAACTTACAGTTCCGATCAGATGTCCTGAAGATGGTGGAACTTTGTTTGAGATGGAGGTGAGATGAGTCCTTTGGAATTGTGGCTCCCTTTGGGAAGGGGCAGGCCAGAGAGTTCCGTGATGTTGGGTTAAGACCCTGGAGACTTGGGAAGAGGGTTCCTGGTTAGAGGGAAGGAGATCTCTATTAGAAGAGAGACAACAAATACCTGATACACCATCAATCTCTAAATGTTACCTGGGTCTGACTCAAGGGGCCTGAAATTAGGGAAGAAACTTTTTCCTCTTCCTCTTCCCTTTCCTTTTTCTCCTCCTGCCCCCTGCCTGTGCTTGACCTGCTGTTCCCAAACATCACATCTTCACCACAATCCGACTCTACCCTGGGTTAAGGAGGCTTCAGAAGTTCACCTGGGAACCCAAACACCGTCAATAATCTTGCTTCTCAGGGCAAATGTCTTTAAAGTTCCAAACTATAGGATAAGGAGACAATTTTGAAAACCATCCCATTAAAAAACTGGAGACTGCTTCATCACCAAACAAGGAGTTTCCCACGTCCTCCTACGTGCACTAGGTTCAGCTCATGGGCATTGCAATTTATACCTGCTGTGATTTAAGGGAAGAATTTACTATCAAGCTTTCTGTGTACTGTCTTTTTCTATAAGCAGATAGGCAGGTACTTGCCTAAGATTGCAGTTTATACCAGGTCAATATTAATGAACATGCATCTCACTTCCTTTTTTTATGGTAACATGCCCCCAGGGTGAAGAGCAAGTTGGACAGTTAAAACTTTTATCCTGCACTAGCAATATGGGCCCATTTGCAAAGCAGCTAGTGGTATAAAAAAATGTGTAGGTCCTAAAAAGCAAGGGATTTGCTCATTAAAACTTATTTTTGAAACTTGCAATTTTTGGAAGGTCATTACTTCAATAAAATATCTGTAAGTGGTGACATCAGTGAATCGAGGTCTAAAGGTTCTCTTTTGCTTCTTGGTTTTCTCTGCATTTCTGGGATGATTTAGGGAAAGGGTTGGGAGATATGGAGAGGAGATGTGCTGTTGGTTATACACTATGTTGAATACAGAGATCAGCGAGGCTTCTCCCTCATTATTTCTGCCTCTCATCACTCTTCGGACGCTCACTGTTTTTTCATCATCCCAGCAGCAACCAGTTGGTTCCCTCATCTGACTGTATTGCTAGTTCAAAATTAAAAGACACTCTTAATATAAGTGTCTCTTCTTTGTCCAAAATCTTTTAATAACTTTTCATATCATGTAGAGTAAAAGCCAAAGTTCTAACCATAACTGACATGTTCATACCTGGTCTGTCCCCCTTACCCTTTGACCTCAGCTCCTAAGCTTCCCCAGTCACTCACTCTACTCAGGCTTCCTTGCTGTTCCTGAGGCCCTTTAAAAACACTCCTGCCCCAGGGCCTTTGCACTTGCCATTTAGAAGATATCTTCATGGCTTCCTCTCTTACTTCCTTCATATCTTAGCTTAATTGGCACCTTCTTAGGGAAATCTTCCCTGGCCTTCATCTAATTTTTAATACTCTTTTCCCTTCTTCATCCTGATATGCTTCTCATCCTCCAACTCTGCTTCAATGTGTGTGTGTGTGTGTGTTTTGGGGAGGGGCATTTATATAAGCATGATATTGTTTATATTTTACCTCTTTATCGTGTTTTTCATTGGTATCCCTCAAATTGAACAAAAGCGTAAGGTCAGGAATTATTGCTGTGCTCACTGCTGTGTCCTCAGGACATAGAACAATATTTTGCACTTAGTAGGTGCTCAATAGATACATGTTAAATGGATCTTGGGGAAAGTCCTGGGTATCTAAGGCAGAAATTGTTCGTGGAAATCTAATGTGTAAATGCGGGAGCACCAGGCAGTAAGTGTAAGCATGCAGAGAAATTAACTTTCTTTAAAGTGGCCAGTTGAACAAATTGAAATCACAGACCAAATTACGCCAACAAGCCTTTAATGAAACTGCTACCAGTTCATTCAAGGCTGCCCAGATGATTTCAAAAGCAATGTGGCAGAGTGTCTATTTCCCAGTGATAAATGCATGTTCACTGCTAATGCTTTTTTTTTTTTTTTAGAAATCTTGTGTGTCTTCAGTGAAGCTAATTTATAAACCTTAACTACTGTAGCTAATTTAACTGGCTAATTTTAGACATTGTGCCGAATTAAAATCTGCATTCTATTGAGTATCATTTTGTCTACTGCTAACATTAATACGCATTTTGTAATGTGTGGCTACAAATGTTTTAAATATATATTTATGCTTTAAGAAGCATTTGTGTTAAGATTTTTTTTGTACCTTTTAGAGCCTGTCTTGGCAAATCATACATCTATCAGGCAGTTTCTCATGTTTAAGGTCTGCTTGGAGCAAGTCAGGAAAGACACTAGTCCTCCTGGGCTAATTTGGTAAATGCTCACTTTCATTTCTCTCTCTTATTGAAGTAGAAAGAAAACGAGTTTTGGAGAAGTGTGTAGGAAGTATTAGCAATTGGTATCTACATGTGACCCCTCTGACTAATGAGATGGGAGCATAAAATGGGCTATGTTGCAAAAAAAAAGATGTCATTGACAAATGGACTTGAGTCAATCAAATCAATGTAACTTAGCTAGTCTGTAAGCATTTTTGAAGAGATAATATGTATTATAATCTCTTTCTCTACTCCCATTTACATTTGATGACTGTCCCATCTATGTTGATAAAATGTTTTAAAATTTCCATTTGTATTCAATGTATATACAATTTTTCTCCCTTGCATGCTTCTCAAATTCAGGTTGCAAGTTTGTCTCTGATGCTCACCTCTTTCCACTACCTCTAGACATATCTTCCCTACCCATCTTGACACCTTCTGGTGCATAAAACAATGCTATGTATGTAGAAATTATCTCAATAAGTAATTGTTTAAAAACAAAAGAATCTTAGATCTATGTATAGGAGTACACCTACTCCTGGACCCTATATGAAGAAATAGATTGTGATATCCCCAGAGAGGAGCTCAGCTGTTATTTTTTAGGCTACTTCTACAAATATTCAACTACCTATTTCTTCAAACAAGTGCCATATATTTTCATAGTTCACTTCCTCCAACTGTCAGACTGTATCTATGCACTTGATGCTTATTAGTTGTAAGGACTTAATGTTATATGATCCACAGACAGGAGAGACTCTTAAACAAATGCGGGGAAAATGTGGCTCTGTAATTTGCAGGTAAGTGTAGTTCCTTGTTTCTTTTAAACACAAGTAGAATAAAGAATAGCATTTCCTTTCCCTCTTTTCTGAAGTATAATTGGCATCTTCTTTTAGTTCAGCGGTTTTCAACCTGTGGGTCGCGACCCCTTTGGCTGTCGAACGACCCTTTCACAGGGGTCGCCTAAGACCATCCTGCATATCAGATATTTACATTACGATTCATAACAGTAGCAACATTACAGTTATGAAGTAGCAACGAAAATAATTTTATGGTTGGGTCACAACATGAGGAACTGTTTTTAAAGGGCCAGAAGGTTGAGAACCGCTGTTTTTGTTAATGTCTATAAACTACTCTTGAGAGATGGGTCCAATTTTTAGTAAAAGCAATGAAGATATAAAATAAAAAATAAATACCGACATGATTCACAAGAGCCTTGGCTGGGAGACAGCAAGGGGTAGTGGAAAGAGCATGACATTTGGTAAGAAAAGCAGGGGTTTGGATCTTAGGTTCACCACTTAGGAACTGTGTGCCATCGTTAGTAAACTGGCACTCTAACTTTTAAATGAGGGCTACCGTTTTAGATAAGAGAAAACAAAGGCTCAGAAGGTTTACCAAAACAAAACCCCACATGTTAAGTAAAGTGCTTAACACACAGTAGAAACTTGACAAATGTTAGCTCTCTAAAAATAACAATTAAAGTGTTGCTTGCGTTTATAAAGCTTTTGACATGTTCCCAGGACAGTATGAAGTGGTTTATCTGTGTTGTCTCATTTAATCATCACAACAATCTTAATGCACCTTTTGTTGGGGGGGAGGGGAGACTCAGAGGTGAGAGCACTATGCTTGTCTCTGAAAGACCACCAACTCCTGGCATTTGCCAAGAACTTTGTCACAGTGCCAACACTGAGACAGTTTTCCCGATATTTTAAGCCCCGTACAAACCCAAACCCTTAAGCTCTCTTTACACTACAAAGGGTAATTACACATTGAGCCATCTTTTCAGATATTTTGAAATTAATCCTACCTTTTCCTGAGCTATCCTAACTCGGCGAGGTACATTTTGTTTTGGAGAATGTGCTCGAAGGACAGAAGTGGAATCTGAGCTCTGCACCGCCCGGCACCAGGGCCATTGCATCGCGACCATGACACGCTGCCTTCCCCAGGCCTTGCCCTTCCTTTTTTATGGTCTGTTCAGCTTCGGTGCTCTGTAAGCCAATCCCAGCAGAGCTTCGTCAGGATCATAAATGGGAAGAGGTAATTTAAGGGCCTTAGATGGATATCATGTTGGGTTCCAAGAAGGGTGACAAATGTACAGAGGCAAAGCATCGGCGGCAGCTCCTGGTGAGCAATTTCTCATGGAGAACAATAAAGTAGAATCTGTCTGCAGCACATGATAAATGTTCATAAAACTCAAAGGCATGGTGCAAAAAGATATACACCCTGATAAAGAATGTCAGCAAGACCAGAAAGGCACATATGTCAGAAGAGCTTTGGATTCGCAGCCTCAGATGATCACTACCCCATTCCGTGCTTTGTGACTCCCTCTGACCCCTGTGTACAATGCAGTCTCTGGTCAAATCAGAACAACAGGTGTTTACTGCGAGTCTACTGTGTACAAGGTGTGTGAAAATTCGGTTATGGCCATTAAGAAAAAACACCATGTTTTTCAGCTCCCCTTGAATCTCATCAATGATCTCAAATCATTTCAAACCATATCTTGTTGCGTTATGGGAGGCTTCCTAATTTAATGAAGAAATTTCATGACAATGAACACGGCTTGTTAAGATCCTTCCTTCATGAAATGGAGTGGAGTGTGGATTTCTATCTACCTGTGTATCTATTGATGTACATTTACTGGTATTTCCCTATACATACATATGCATATACTAGAAGCTCGATGCATGAAATTCGGGCAAGAGTAGGCCTTCCTTCCCCCAGCTGCTGGCACCAGCTTCCCTCTGGCACCCGGGACAGGGTTTCCCTCTGGCTGCTGGCAGGCACCCAGGACCCAGGCTTCCCTGGCAGCCCCGGCTTTGTCCGGAAGGTTGTCTGGTCTAATTAGCATATTATGCTTTTATTATTATAGATATGTGTAATTAAGACTTATTAAAAGTGATAATGGCCTCCACAAAAGTCAGGAAAACATCCTTACAAGCCAAAGGTTTAATTTAATTGTATCAAAAATAGTCATGGGGCTGTAATAGGGAATATAGTCAATGATATTGTAATAATTATGTGTGGTGTCAGACAGGTACTAGGCTTATGAGATGGTTGCTTCATAAGTTATATAAATGTCTAATCACAATGTTGCACACCTGAAATTGATATAATACGTATGTCAATTATAATTGAAAATGGAAACAATTATTTTTTAAAAAATTAATTGTACCAGAAAAAGGATAGGCTGCACATTTACAAATAGTTCTGGACTCCCCTTCCTTACCCTTCTGTGTGCTCTGCCTCACACAATTCTTTCTTTATTTCTCAGGTTCTTCCTCTCCCAAGACTCTCCCTCTTTTCGCCTTTATTAGGGAGTCTTTGTCCTTTAGCCAGAAGCAAGCCTCCAGGCCATCCCCACGTTCTAATAAAGCAGCCCTTTTGTCAATGGCGGTAATGATTACCTCTTTTACAGCTGCCCCTGGTGCTGCATTTTGTAACACGATTTGGCCTCTTTGGGCTCTGGTTAGTCCTATTTAACGTACTGCAGGGGTTCCCTGTTTGATCTCTAATTGATATAATTGACTGGGAATAATCGGGAAGGCTTTATAGATGCTTATTGATAGCTAATTTTCCTTCATCCATTGTTTAATTCGATAAGAGCATAACCTAATTTATTGTCACTCCAATAGGGATCCATTATCCTTTGATAAATGCTTCTGGGGCCAACTTGTCAGTAACTGATTTCAAAGAGCTGTTTATCCCACAGAGTCCATCATTAGTTAATGGCAGTTTAGAAAGCTAATGATGTTATAAATTACAATCAATAAGAACATGGAAATTACAGTTGTTGAGCAAGATAATACCATATTATTAAACCAACACTCAACCATACTTTTGCTTACTATATGTGTGGAGGGTTTGTGAATCTGTTTAATGATCTTCATGATTAGCCCAGAGAGCCATGGATCCGGAGGGAAATTGTGGGAATTACTCATACTTACAGCACATTTCGGAAAGGTAGAGGAAGTATGCTATGTTAATGGAAGGCATCCAAGAGACCAGCACACGAACACAAACATGTTCACAGCTCTCTACAGTCTCACTTATCACACTTTCTCACCATTCATAACAGCAAAAGTAACATCTTTGAATTTATCAACACACATGATTAATCCCTGGAATTCTGAGATATTATCATCTAATTTATTCAAAGTGTCTTGTTGGCAAGCAGCAATTTTCTACTCTTTGGAAAACTTCACTGTAGTACTTCACGTAGCTGTGTCAAAACACTTTACTTTATCTGTGGGGAGGTGCACACAACACACACACAGAGCACACCATATACGTATGTTTAATTTCTTCCATAAATAGCACCATCAACGAATCTTCTGGAATTTTTTGCTGCTCAAGGTTGCAAACTAGCATGGCTGTCTTTCTTAGTGGAGCCCGAATTGATTTAGGATATCATCTTGCATGTCCATCCTTACTGCTGTGGTGGCCAGGTCTTTCTTATCAAGTTCTTAATGGTTGAGGGTAGCCAGTTTTGTTTTGTTTTTGTTGTCTGTTTGTTTAATCGACACAGGATCTAGTCACTGGCAGAGTCTTTTCGTTTTATTCTGAATCTCCTATGTTCCTGGAAGTCACTGATCTTCCTTGACCACTCATCTGAGTAACAGAGGAATAAATGCTAATTCTTCCAGTTATGCATTCCACTTCCAGTCTATAGACAACAGATGTCTCATCGATTCTCCTTTAGGGGGGAAATATTTCTCATCACTTCTCTTGTTCTCAACTACTAAGGCAGTGGACATAGTGAGCCCAAGACAAGGGTTGATTCATCAGCAGAACCTATTTTGGGGGGACAAATGCTTTACTTTTATAATCCTTTCTTTAAATCATTAGTGGGTATGGCATAAATTTGGAAAAACTAGTAAGTCACTATAGGTGAATTAGGGTCAGTTCAAAATGGAATGTCAAATTGCAAAAAATTAAAATATACATTCTAAAAAATGATTCTCCATAATCAGATAAGATAAAGGATAAAACCTCTCTCATAACAAGGGATTTGTTACCAGAAAAATTAAAGCAGGCTAAGATAGTACAACCTGGGGTATGTCGTACTTTATAAGTCCTTGTTTTACCAAAAATCTGTAAAACCTGAAGTTGCTCATTTCTGCCTTTTGAACTTCTCTTATAACTCATTGAAGTAAGTGGAGGAAGAATATAATGAACATAGAAAACACCTTCTACTTCTCTTGTGTGAGTTGTCTTTATCTCTATATGATCATTCTTATTTTTTACAACATTCAGTAGTAATTCATTTGTGAGGAAGTATAAAATTTGTAACTAAATCAAAATTAATCTTCATTGATATGCTATTTAGTCTCAGTGAAGCATAAACACTCTTCATAAATGTTACCAGTGTTTCAATGATTAAAAATTTCATTTCTGAAGGGGAGAAAAGATGGGGAGTTACTGTTGAAAGGGTACAGAGTTTCAGATTGGTATGAAGAAAAAATTATGAAAATAGTGGTGATGGTTGCACAAAAATATGAATGTACTTACTGCCACTGGACTGTACCCTTAAAAATGGTTAAAGTGGCAAAAATTATTTTATGTACATTTTACCACCATACAAAACTAATACTTTCTAAAACAATAGTTTTGCTATATTAATATTCAATTATCAGAAATTTAATGTCAACAGAAAACATGAAAAAAATGAACACCTGTTGTTTGGAAAAGGCTTTATTTATTTTTTAAAAAATATATTTTTATTGATTTCAGAGAGGAAGGGAGAGGGAGAGAGAGATAGAAACATCAATGATAAGAGAGAATCACTGATTCGCTGCCTCCTGCACACCCCTTACTAGAGATGGAGCCTGCAACCCAGTACCTGCCCTTGACCAGAATCGAACCTGGGAGCCTTTTATCCACTGAGCCAAACCATCTAGGGATAGAATGATGTCAATTTAATGGATAGTTTCCACAATAATTTTTCAAAAAGGATCTAAACTTTAGGGCTTCATTCATCTACTCATTCATTTAATAAAAATTTATTGAGAGGCTATCATGGGAACAGTAATAGATCAGGCATTATGATAACACAAAAAAATATTTCTTGTGTGAAGAAATTGAGTTAATGATATCAATGGAAATGTGGGATTGTCCCAAGTGGAATATTATTATTTGCCAGATGAGTTATAAACCTAGAGCAATGAGAAGTTATTTGGTGCTTGGGTTAGAGACACCTTTGTACAGAAGGCACTGATGTGTGAGAGGAGAGGAGGAACAGGGAAGGGAGAGAGCATGAACAAAGCTAAGGAGATGCCAAAGAACGTAGACTGTCCAGCAGGCAGTGAGGTCACTCCTCTAGCCAGGACGGACCCGAGAAGACACATAGTCAGACCACAGTAATTGTCCATGAAAGCAGATGGTATCAGAATAAGAAGGGACTCTCAACACCATTTACTGTGGGAGAGTCAGAATTAGACAGAGTATGGGTGGGATGGGATAAAGGAAGTGTGCAATGCAGCATTGATATTTGAGGGCCTTTTGTTAACTATGAGAATATATATACATATACAAATACACATACATATACATAGATGTATATATAATATAATATTCTTATATAGTTATCTAAAAGTACACATTTCACATAAGTATATGCATATATGTAATTTCTTAAACCTAGTGCTGCACTAAGAAAGTTGAAATGGAAATACGTTATTGGCTCCAAAAGAGAAGATGAACATTAAATATAGGAGTTTATATAAAAATAACAACAAAATATCACTCATGATTTCGAACATCTTGTTTTATCCACTCACTAAAAATGTAAGCTTTGCAAAGGTAAGAGTTTTGGTCTCTCTGCTGTATCCTCAGCACCTGGAAGACTACATAACATATAGTATATGCTCATAGATAATTCTTGGCCATATGTGTTAAATGATTTGTTTTGCAACAACACTAATTCAAAGCACTCTTCTATGAATTAGTGTTCATATCTCCGTTTTTACAGGGCTGTATAATTCAATTTTTCATCCATTTATTCAATATTTACTTATTTAACCATTAGTATGTGCTCAATGAGGATACAATGATGAGCAAACCTGAGACAGCCTCTGCTCTAATGGAGAACATAGTCTAATTAGGAAGATAGATACTAAGGAAATAATCAAACAAATAAAACTATAGAAGGAGAGTGCAAGGTTCTGTGGATGTGCAATGAGGTGCAGGTCACTATGGAATGAAAAGAATCTTAATTACTTTAAATTTTAAAAAGAAACACTTATTTTGGGGGTTTGGCACAACATTTAGTGTAGGGTTTTGTACACTGTAGTTGATCAATAGATATGTATGAATTATTTTCAAATTGTTATTCCAAATATTTCACTCATTAACAAGAATAGCCAATTAGTCAGAACACTTTATTACTAATAATTCTAGATAAATGAGCACTTACTCTCATTTACTTTTTTCTGAAAAAAAATAGAAATATTAAATACACCATTTTTCCCATGGTAAAACTTTGCATGGTGTAAAGTTAAATTCAAATCAAAGAGTATAGAAGTTGGTCATTTCCTGATTGCATTGGTTCATTCCACACCAATTTAATTAATACAATTTCCAGGGACAGGATGAGGGGACTCTATTGGATGATCATGTGTAAAGTGGGTGTAACGTGTAATGTCTACCATTGCTAAATCTTAGATTTTCACAAACCACTGCATCAAAGAAACTCTTTTTAGCACAGTTTTGCTGCACAAAGCATGAATATACGATTGTGCATATTTTATTTTTCCCTAAGGCTTGACATTGAGCCTAGCTCACAGATTCTCCATTTGGGGGCAGAAGCAGGCGATTTAGGAGGAGAGGGCTTTCCCAGCAAAGAAGTGTGTCCCCCTCCCTCTGGTTCTCTTAGCATCTCTGCTCCTTCACTGGTGGCATCAGAGTAATTTTCATAGAAAACATTTGTAATCTTGCAAAAACGCATTGTGATATTGGGATGAGGATAAACACCAGAGCCAATGAAATTTTAAAAAGCTACATGCAGACATTGCATTAACAATATGCAAGTGATGCCATGGTGCCAGCAAGTCCCCGGAGGAAGCGGATCCCAGGCCCCGCATCTGTCTTCTGCGAGCCATTGGCTGCCCTTCCCCTGTGCTCTGTCTGCTACTTGAAGACCCAGCAGAGAGGCCAGCAAGTGGAGGGAGCTGCTTGCAGATTGATTTCCTTGCTTCAGTAGCTACTTGACATGGCAAAGTTTGGCTCCATTCTGTTTCAAATTGAAAATTTATACAGAAATGAGAAAAAACCACCACACCCAACAATGAATTAATAATAGCTGCCAACTAGCTGCGAGAGCCATTATACTCACAATGCCCCCGATTCTGTTCTCATTGCCTGCGAAAGGGAATTTGTCCCTAAGCTGCTTATTTCCCAACGACATGTGAAGACAACAAATTGCATGGCATGTTTATCCAATAAGGCATAGCAAGGAAACGAAAGAATCAGATGGGAGGGAGTGAAAAGAAATCGAAATTTAACAGCTAGCCAGCCTGAAATAAAGCAGGCAAGATTACGAGACACATGTACAATTCTCCACGGTCCCTAAAGTCTCTGGCGAAAAGGTAGAAATGAACTAATTTATTAGTAAAATCACATCAGGGGCAGTAATTTCATGTTAGTGAATTTACATGTAATAACATTAGGCTCCCCACCTCCATTTCACCAGTGTGGCCCTATCCGATGATGAATGAGGTGCCTAAAGAAAGATGATAGTTTGATTGTTTTCACAGCAAACAGATCAGCATTTTAATTTCTTGCCTCTGTGTTTATTGCTTATTTGGCCCCTTGCTCGGCTTGTACAAACTTGGCTAAATGGAAATGAATAAATGTAATTACTGCGGGTGACAGTGGTAATCTGTGTGGGTTTTTCATATTGGCTTTGCCAGCGTTAATCTAATCACGGGAGAATATGTGTCAGTGCGCAAATGCACTGACAGCAAGCAGAGTTCTCAGTCAGTGCCAAACGCACGCGGGCTGGGAAGCACAGAGGCAGGCGGCTGCTCTGCATCCCCCCCTGCTTCCCCGCTGAGCAGCCACAGAAGCAACTAAAGGGTCCTGAGAGGTGAATATGTGTGTGCAAACGGCTCTAGTTTGGAGGAGCCTGAAAGGAGGCTCACAGAGGACCCTGAAGCCAAAACCATTGATAACCTGTGTTTTCCCCAATGTAGGGATGAGGTGTGCCTAGTGAAGACTGAAGTTTCCCTTTTCTCCCCAATCCAAAGCGGCTGGGAGGGCTGGTTAATAAGTGGCTTCACCTTCCAGGGTTTTGTTTTCCGTCTAGAAGAGGGACATGGGACAAGTGAGATTGCTTGGAGTTTGCATGGCAGGAGGAGCAGCAGGGGGTGAACCAGGCAATCAGTGTGGGGTAGGAAGGATGAAATCCAATAATGTATGTTAAAGTGTCTTGGCAACTACAAAGCGAAGCTAAATGGAGCAGAAGAGAGTCCTCCGTATACAGACTTTATTAGATGTAAGATTTATTTTATCAAAGCAGCAGGGAAGCAAAGGATTATTCAGTAAGTGGCAGTTGAATGGCTGGTTAACATTTTGGAAAAAAATAATAAATCAAGTCTTTCTTGTAACTCTGAATATTGGTCAAAAGCAATTCCAGATGGATAAAATAATTAAATATGAAAATAAAATGTTAGGGAAACCAGATGAGGAATTTAATATTCACTGGATTTAGGGGATTTGAGAGAGGACGCTCTATACTAAAAAGCAGTAAAAGAAATCATAAAAGGAGAATAAATAAGTGTGGTGACTTTAAAGTTATACACTTCTTCAGTCAAAATAAGGTAGCCCAAATGGGAAAACAAATGATATTTTCAGTAAATAAGGCAAGGGCCAATAATTACATTATATGAGAAGCTCCCAAATATTTGTTTAGGTAAAATAGGGCCCCATAAATAATTTACAGAAAGGAAATGATGAGAAATATCCAAAGAGAAACTCAATTAGTGAATATGTGAGGAAAAAATGTTCAAACTTGCCAAGAGTCAAAGAAAAGCAAATTCAGACAAATTAGCAAAAATGGGTATAATGCCTGGTGCTTTCAAAGGTGTGAACAGACTGAAAATTTGTAAACTGCCAATGGCAACTTTTTGGAAACCAAGAAACATAAAAGTTGTGTAGTTTTTACTTAATAATTCCACTCTGGGAATACATACAATTTAAATAATATTTTAAAAGAAGGAAGTGGCTGAATCTCTAAAAATGTGTATAACAATAAAAAAGTACAGATAATTAAATGATGCAGTTTATTGCTCTACATTTAAGTAATTAAGCAAATTAGCTACGCTTCCTGTACACATAAATTTTTGTGAACAAAAGTTATGAAGACTTTAACAATATGAAATTATTTGACATACAGCTAAGTGAAAAAAAGAGATTCGGCAAAATTTTGCTTTCCCAGATGAACCCATTAAACTTCTCAAATCTCATAAGCCAGTATTAGGTCACATGCTCTTTTCTAACCCAATCATTGGCAAGAAAAATGAAATAAACACGATTGAGTTAGTGCAATATTTTGGGGAATGAATACTGGGCAATACTAAAGAGAATACAAAAATGAGGGCCACCTAATGATGTTACAGACAGGGGAAGAGGGACATGGTACATAACAAGGTAAATAAAGATTATGTATCTAGAAAATTAAAGAATTAGGGGAATAACTCTGGTATACCAAAAATAATATTTGTCCCAAATTTCCAGAAAGAGAGAAAGAAAGGGAGAGAGAAATGAAAAGATAAAAGAAAATGAGATGAAGAAAAAAAAAGAAATAATAATAAAGAAAGAGAGAAAACAGAGTGTCTATCTTGGAAAAGAAACCCTAGTATCTAACCCTTCTATGTAAAACAAAGACGTTTAGCATCATACTTTTAACCTTCAGATGGTACCAGGAATATAAGGCCTCAGGCAACCTGTGAGGAAGGTGGCTGAAAAGCTTAGAACTTTCTTGTGAGGCCTAAAAAGCATCACAAAACCAAAGTGAGACCCTCTCAGAGGAAAGCAATACAAGATCTAATCTGACCCAAAGTACAGGAGGTAGACTCTACTCTTTTAAGATGCAGTGTGTGAACCAGGCAGTGATAAGAGGCAGGAACCCGGGAAGTTACAGCAGTCAGGGAGACTTCTCAACAAAGAGCATCTTCACTCCTGAGAGTAAAAACTTAAAAAAAGAAAAAAAAAAAAAGGAAGATCATGTCAAAGCAGCTAATCTCCAGGGATGGGACATAAGAGACCTGGGCAGACATGTCTGTAAAGTGCTTCTTGTTGGCAGTTTATTTGCAGACGGGATGATAATCCATCTTTCAATCTCTCCACCAGCCCACCGCTCCTAACTGTGTTGTGATGAGTTTAAATAGGAAAGCACTGCATGTTTGATAATCACTGGGAGGGGGTCTGGGCCTAAGAATAGACTTAAAAGCCTTGTCCCCTGGTTTCAAGGAGGCTGGGAGCCATCTTTCCTGGAAGAGACTTGCAGTTATTTTATAAAATATCTACACAATTTTTTCCAGGTCAGAAAACTATATTCACTGAACCGTCCAGAAATTGGATGTTCTGGTCCTTTTTTTTCTTTTCTTTTAATTGATTTCATAGAGGAAGGGAGAGAGAGAGAGAGAGAGAGAGAGAGAGAGAGAGAGAGAGAGAGAAACATCAATGATGAGAGTCATTGATCGGCTGCCTTCTGCACGCCCCCTACTGGAGATCAAGCCTACAACCCGTGTATGTGCCCTCAGGGGTAATCAAACCGTGACCTCCTGGTTCCTAGGTATACACTCAACCACTGAGCGGCACCGGCCGAGCATTCTGGTTCTTTAAGTCACCGATTTGGATTATGGAGATGGTTTCCCCCACTGACACCCAGGACGCTGGAACCTGTGATCCCAGAGCACAGATTTCAGGGTTCTTCTGCACATCACCAGCCTCCCAACTTCACTGCCAGTGGAAGGAAATCAAGTCCATTCCTTGGCTCTGGGGTGAGAACCAAAGGACAAGCACAGTACTTTCACTTAACAAAAAAATAGAAAAATAAATAAAATAAAATAAAATAAAATAAAATAAAGATGGGGAAAAGTTTCTTTTATGTTTCAGGAAATTATTACATTTTGGTGAAGTGCTTAGAGGTATAATATGAGCTGGATAATTTTCACAGCATTTGATATAGCGAATGTTGTGGGGCTTTTCCATGACACATAATCACTATTAAGCCAACATTTATAAAATAAAAAATGAAACCAAGCTTCTCACCAGGAAAATTGGTTTCCGTTCAACAAGATGTCCTACGGCATCTTGATAATTTTTAGGTTTCAGTTTTCAGTACTCACTTTTTACCACAAAGAATGACATTTAGAAAATAAAGAATCCTAGGTGTCCCCTAAAAGGAAGTATACCAAAATATTAGGAGAGTATCTGACCCCAAGAAAATCAATACTTAATTATAACCATTGGTTTGGACCTTATTGCCCTCTTTCTCCTATAAAAACCCCAATACTGATGTTATCTTTATTCTAACCTTTTGGATAACTTTACAGATCAACCCTCTTTCTGATATTGTACTGAATATAAAATATTGATTTTGACTTGTCTAAAAAGACCTACATAAATTAGCGCTATTAATATAATTTAAATTTAGGAAATTGAGTGAAATAAAGAACAGTATAAAATATAATTTCTATCCTTTAATAGCATATAATTGAACACAGGAAATCAGACATTTACATTTATACAAGTAACAAATATATAAAATGTTATGTTGAAACTTCTCAAAATATGGTCTAGCCGTGGCCTGTGAGGCTCAGTTGCTTGAGTGCTGTCCCATGCACTGAAAGGTCACAGGTTCAATTTGCAGTCAGGACACATACCCAGGTTATGGGTTAGACCCCCCTTACCCCCCCCCCAACACCCCCCCCCCCCGTCACTGATACAGGAGGCAACAGGTCAATGTTCCTCTCTCACAGCTGATCAATGATTATCTCTCATCATTTATGTTTCTCTCTCTCTCTCTCTCTCTCTCTCTCTCTCTCTCTCTTTCTCCCCCCTCCTGTCCTCTCTCTTTCTAAAACCAATAAAACATATTTTTAAAAAATATGGTTTACACACAACAAATATCAGATTCTTTTGTGTGCTTGTAAAAATCGGCCCGAGTTTACACGTTTCCCGCACTCCACCGCAAATCTATATGAACCGAGTTAAAGACGGCTCCCGCGGAGTACGCGCAATTCACGCGAGCCGACTTAACTCGTTTCCCGCACTCCAAGTGTTAAGGGTTGGAAGAAAGCAGTGTAAAGGAGAGATTATAGCTAGTTGAGATGATCAGGAAAGGTGACTGCATACATGAGTGAGATTTGAACTTGGTTTTCAATAGTGACCAGTATTTTGCAGTGGTGGGAAGATGACACAAAAGATTAAGATAAAGATGTAACATCAAAAAATGCTGATGGGAAGCTCTAACCCATTTGGCTCAGTGGATAGAGCCTGTGGACTGAAGGGTCCCAGGTTCGATTTCGGTCAAGGGCATGTACCTTGGTTGCGGGCACATCCCCAGTAGGGGGTGTGCAGGAGGCAGCTCATTGATGTTTCTCTCTCATTGATGTTTCTAACTCCCTTCCTCTCTGTAAAAAAGCAATAAAATATATATTTTTTAAAATGCTGATGGGGAAAGAAAACCAATTGGTTTGGCTAACATTGAGAAGTGTTTGTAGAAGAATCTGGAAAGATAATTTAAAGAGTTCTTGAATGCTCAATCAAAATCCCCAGATCTTTTCTGATTTTGAAAAAAATTCAAAAGTAAATATTTAGTTATAAATAATGCAATCACACTGATAAAGTATTGCCTAGTTTTAAAATTACAGACATTTCTAAGTTGTTGGGACAGAGGTGGCCTTAAGAGGGCACGAAATATCTTAAAAACAAAATATAAAAGTGAAAAATCCCTCAAAATCACCGTTGCCAAGTACAGTGCCAGCCCCAGAGAAACCAGGAGTTTTGTGAGAACTACAATAATAATTTCTCCTGCCCCTATAACTGCCACCGTGGCCAATTGAGTCTCTGTTTTCTACTTACAATTCAGGGAAGCTGGTATATATTTTCAGTCCTTCTGGTTCATTTTAAGACACTTTAAAATGCATTTTCCCTATTTCACAAGTGGAAAAGGGGAGCACTGTGGAAAAATCTATTCTGATCCCTAAAGCCGAAACTATTCCACTGGTCAACGAGAAAGGGAAACCAGCTGAAAAATTCACTGTTGGAAAACCTGGCATAGTGCATCCACTTCTTACCCAGGTATGTGTTCATAGGTGGAGTCCTCCTACTGCCTTTATTTGTGGAGGAGAAACTGGTCTGGGCAGGAGCTCCTTTCCTTCGGTGCGCTGCTGGTGCAGCTGGGGGGTGAGACTCACTTAACTCACAATTACAGGTCAGGTGGAGGGAGGGCACTGGCGAACTCAGGTAAAAGCACTCCATGCTGTTTGAGAGATCTGCTCTCTGGCTGGTACGCCTCACTAATTCTGTGAAGGCAGGATTTTCCTCTGGGGAAAAGCAAAGTCTAAGTAAATGAAGGAAGAAAAGAGTAAGATTGCAATACACTGAAAGAACAGAACAGAACAGAACGCTATATTTAAGCCTGGAGAACTCTCTAAGTTCTAAATTAGTAGGATCGTATTTAAAATTAGATCTTGCATAGTTAAGTCCCACAGGATTTATGATCCCAAAGGAAAGATGTATATAGGGGAGTGAGGCTTAACTTCCACCTTGGTGAATAGTAAATCCGGGCAACTTTTTTCTCCTATGGAATTGAGAACACAGAAGAACTCAAAGGGACTTGGTGCAAAACTAGAGGCCAACAATCCACTTTTAAAGATAGAGGTCAATGGCGGGCGTGGGGGGGGGGGGGGAGACTTATGTAATACTTTAAACAATAAAGAATTTGGGGGAAAAATAAAGATAGAGGTAAATGAAATAAAGAATAAGAACAGCTGAGAACTGATGTTACCAAAAAGATGGACTTTCTAAGAACAAGAGTGGGGTGGGAAGGAGGTTGGGGAGTCAGGAGATTTATTAGTAACTGGTGAAACACTCCTGAAGGAAATACAAAGAAATGCACATGAAGAAATAGATTCTAGAGCTCTTCTCTCTTTCCATTTGTTTTTGCCACTTTCCCTGCACCAGAACTTGCAGACACCTTCATAGCCACGTCTTCTCCTTCCCCAACTCCCACTGCAGATTCATTTTCACCAAATACTGCCCTTTCCTCTCCCCCTTCCTCTTATAAATGAAGACATATTCGCACCCCTTCTGAAGGTAAATCTTGTTCCTAGTATCAGGGATGGTGGGGATAATTACTCTCCCAGAAAAGTTCTGTACAGTTCTTTTTTAGACATACATGCACTGGAGAGTTTTCATCACCATACTTTAAAAAAATTATTGATAAATATTTGACATATAATGTGTAAAATTTAAGGTGTACAACACGCTAATTTGATACATTTATATAGCATAGTACAGTTGTCATTGTAGTGATAATCAGCACCTTTAACACATTACATAATTTATTATTTCTTCTTGGGGGTTGGGTGGCATCATACTTTTTATTGAAACATGTTATCTACAAATAGAGGACATGTTGAGAATAATCTTGTCTCTTGCTTTTGTCCTGAACTTCTTTCTGCTATTCTGCTTATCTATGTAGTTAAAGTGAACTTCAGTCTTTCTTTCCACTCAAGGAAGGCTGTTTTTCTAGGAAAAACAAACAAACTAACAAAAACAATAATAAAAAACAACTCTTGAGCTTGCTTTGATGTTCTCTATGACAAATTGTAGAGGAGATATGGCAGTACTAGTGAGTGATTGTAGCCTGAATCTTAAAATACTAGAGTCATTATTATATTATGCATATATTATGCAAGTCAAGTGAAATCATTATGAAAACAATAAGTCATTGTTTTTTAGATCTTATTATGAGCCGGGCCCTATTGTAGGTGCTTTTCATGTGTTGACACGTTTAATCATCTAAACAAAGCTGGGAGGTAGCTCTAATAATTACCCTCATTTTACAGATGTGAAAACTGAATCATAAAGAAGCTAAGTGGTTTTCCCTGGCCGGTGTGGCTCAGTTGCTTGGAGCATAGTCTGTGCACCTAAAGATAGAGGGTTTGATTTCCTGTCCGGGCACATACCCAGGTTTCAGGTTCAATCCAATTGATGTTTCTCTCTCTCCTTCTCCCTATCTCTCTTCCTCACTCTCTCTCTAAGAAAAAAAAAATTAAGTGATTACACAACTGGGAAGAGGTAAAGCAATAATTTTAACCACTGTATTCACAGTCCTTAAATTCTCAAATTCTTTTAATTTTAAAATGTATAAGTGGGATATATGTGCCTATATACCCCAAACTCATAAGCAACACATATATAAAAATTTGATTTGTGCAAAATGAGCACTCTTTGTGTGTCCAAGTGAAAGGGTTATAGAAAACAAATCAACACACGTAGTCATGAGGCACTTAATAATAAAGTTGTAAGGGCTGAGAGCCAAAAGAGTGACAATGGGACTAAAATGAACCACCTAAAAAGGTCAAAGACCACATTATTTTCAGCAGCTCTTATTTGGATAGACAGTGGTTCTCAACCTGTGGGTTGCGACCCCTTTGGGAGTCAAATGACCCTTTCACAGGGGTCGCCTAAGACCATCAGAAAACACACATATAATTACATGTTGTTTTTGTGATTAATCACTATGCTTTAATTATGTTCAATTTGTAACAATGAAAATACATCCTGCATATCAGATATTTACATTACGATTCATAACAGTAGCAAAATCACAGTTATGAAGTAGCAACAAAAATAATTTTATGGTTGGGGGTCACCACAACATGAGGAACTGTATTAAAGGGTCATGGCATTAGGAAGGTTGAGAACCACTGGGATAGATGTTATGGGTGTTCCTCATGTGGGCAAATTCCTTGAGTTGGAAAATTAGAATTCTGGGAGTCCACTTGATAAAGTAGATGCAAGTTGGCAAGACTCTCCTGCCTGCAATGCCTAGGGAAGGTCCATTGAGAAAGGCTGGCTTTTGGGTTCTGGGGAATCAGGAAACTAGAACTGAGGCTGAGGTGTCTTTTGAAGACTTCTATTCCTTAGTTCACTCCCTGCCCTCCCCCACTGCCTAGGGTGGAGGTGCAAGAATAAACTCTTGCATTGGTATTCTATGCCTGTGGCAATTGTCTCAAGTCTTCCTCCCTAAGGTTTCATTTACAGAAGATAGTGTTAACTTTTCAAAGGTTTCAATTTAACATCTGTTCCTGCCAGGTTTATTTCATCTGGCCTGGGAGAAATAACATAACCGTCCCCTCTGTCCTGCTCTGCCTGAAGAAATGGGATATAAAACACAGAGGGGTGGCAAAGAGGGAAACTTATTGGAGTTCCTCTACTTTTACTGGATTGGGTCTTCAGACATTAAGGACAATATTAACAGAGACTTAATTAGGAGGCAGAGGAAAGTATATCAGATGCAACCCACCTCATGTATTAGAGAAATGGCTTATATGTTGTTTGTAACTCTCTTTAGCCCCCTAGTTTATAACTGGACTATAAAGGCTACATGAAGAAGGCTTGAAATAAGAAATAATAATAGTAACTAAGCCAGAACCGGTTTGGCTCAGTGGATAGAGCGTCGGCCTGCGGACTGAAAGATCCCAGGTTCGATTCCGGTCAAGGGCATGTACCTGGGTTGCGGGCACATTCCCAGTAGGAGGTGTGCAGGAGGCAGCTGATCGATGTTTCTCTCTCATCGATGTTTCTAACTCTCTCTCTCCCTTCCTCTCTGTAAAAAATCAATAAAATATATTTTAAAAAAAACAATAGTAACTAAGAATAATATTAGATGTAAAAAAAATTGTGTAAAAAAGGCAGAAACTATAAATATTTCATTAATCCTTATTCCTATTTCTAATACGGGTGATCAGAAGTTTTAACAGGCATCCTTTAGAGCAGTGGTTCTCAACCTTCCTAATACCGTGACCCTTTAATACAGTTCCTCATGTTGTTTAATACAGTTCCCCAATTTCATTGTTACAAATTGAACATAATTAAAGCATAGTGATTAATCACAAAAACAATATGTAATTATATATGTGTTTTCCGATGGTCTTAGGCTACCCCTGTGAAAGGGTCGTTCGATCCCAAAGGGGTCTCGACCCACAGGTTGAGAACTGCTGCTTTAGAGATACAAGGGGGCAGCCCCATGGACGTCAGACAGGGTGCATAGATGGGACTCTAGCTGATTTTCTGTCTAGACTAGGGTTTACATTAATTAGTTTATATACAAATAATGAAAGAACTGTCCAATAAAAAGAGAATTAGCTAAAGAAAGGCTTCTGGACCCAAATGAAATTCAAATGCCTATATATCTGGGAAGAGAAGAGGATAGATTATTTAATTTTTTGTTGTTGTTGTCTGCTCCTAAGTCATAGAAGACAATTTGGGCCCATCCTTTGAGTTCAAACCCTCATGGCTTCCCCCAAATGTTATTTCTCAAACTATACTTGTTGAGGCAACACAAAAGTTCTAGGCTATCTGTTTCCCTCTGCTAGATATGGGGGGTGGGGGTAGGGGTGGAGGGGGTGGGGGGGATTGGGGGGGCAGCCTATAAGGCTGAAGAATAGGAAGAAAAGGCAGAAGTGGTCAATTAAAACAGGACACAGCGTTCTCTAGAAAATTTATCAGTTGGGTCTTCTTAAAAATCCTCTGAAAAAAATGTAAGGCACAGTAAATTTTAGGTTAAGGAAGAACTTAGCATTTTAAAGAAATGATCATGTTCGTCTAGTTCTGGACTCATTCCCTACAATAAAAATGTCAAACCAGAAAAATCACATTCTCTTATGAAATTCAAGTACACTCCCTCTTAAGGAGAGGCTATGATAAATGTAATTAAATGAGTCACAGACTTAAAGAAATTGTTATGTATATTACAATAAAATATAAACATGACCCCAATGAATTACTTCACTATAATTGTTCAAATATATCAGTAATAGGTCCTATATGTCACTATAAATGACATCATATCAGAATTTGGTTCTAAGTATGGATGTTATCCCATAAAATTCAAAGAGACTGTGCTATGAATGATTGTATTAGTGAAACATACTCTGGATAAAAACACAATTTTGATACCTAGTATTAGTGGGATGATAAGCCTAATGAATATCACCCAAGGAATGGGAGAGAACCTGACATACTAAACATTATTTTTAAGGTAGGTAATACATATACAAAATTATAACAAAGTAAAACCTGATTACTTTCTGTATAATCAATATATAGTAAGTGTTATTTTTTCACACATGAAATAGAATATGTCACATAAATAGTACATTCATTGACTACATAATGAAATTTCAGTCAATGACAGATCACATATATGGTAGTGGTCTTGTAAGATTTTAATGGAGCTGAAAAATTCCTATTGTAGCTTTCATAACATCATAGTGTAATGCTGGTATAAACCTACTGCACTGCTAATTGTATAAAAGTATAGTATAGTACATGATACTTGATAATGATGAATAAATGACTATGTTACTGGCTTATATATTTACTATACTATACCTTTAATCATTATTTTGGTGTAGTCATTCCACTTTTTAAAAAAAGTTTTCTGTGAAACAGTATGCCATGTTATGCTTACAGCAGCCTCATACATCTAGTGTTATTTGATTACATTGTATTGTCTTGTGCTTCATTTAATCTTCTGTTGTTCTGTACAGCAACCTGCTATATGTCTTAGGAGCAATAGGCTAGACTGGACCATATAGGCTAGGTATGTAGTAAATTGTACCATCTAGCTTTGTGGAACTACACTTTATTATGTCTATACAAGGATGAAAGCACGTAAGGACCCATTTCTCAGAAAGCATCCTCATTGTTAGGTGGTACCTGACTGTAATTACATTTCTCTAGATCACTAACAGTTGGAAAAATTAATTAAAAGTGATATCATTTATAATGGTATTCTAAAAATAACATGTCTAGGAATAAATCTATAAACATACATGTTAGACATTTATGGAGAATGTTATAACTTTTATTGAAAACAATTTATAAAACCTAAATAAATGGAGACACATATTATGTTTATGAATAAAAAGTCTCAAAATGATGAAGTAAAATTTTGCCCAAGTTGATGTACAAATGCAATAGAGACCATATAATGTAGACTATATAATGCTATTTATATAAAATCAGAGCAGGCAGAATTAAACAATTTATTATCAAAGCATGCATATAAATATAGAAGAGAATGTAAATTAAAAATATGTAAGTGATTAACACCAAATCAGGATTTTATTACCTAAGAGGGTGAAAGGTCATCAGTGGTTAAGGAGGAGGTGGTGGTGGTTATGGTAGGACACATAGCAGGCTGATAACGTTTTATTTCTTAAGCTGAACAAAAAAGCTAATGATAATTTCTATATATTTAATGTTTTAAAATTGTTTACATGTAGTAGACTTCAAGTTGACTCTAAAATACATCCATTTCTGAGCTAAGGTAAGTTAAGAGATTTCTGGTAAATCAATTTACAGGGAATGCCAAGGCGATCCTTGGCAAATAATGCAACCTTAAAGAAAATGGACCAGGTATGCTACCTTTATTACTGGAAACATTAGAAAATATAGAGGATAAGTCCTTAATTTTACAGAGGGCTGGGGCTCCTTTTAGAGTAGAGGAATGACAGGAATGTTATGATATCTGCATGTATCTCATCTAATCCTCATAAGAACTCTTTAAGGAAGGTATCATTTTCTCTATTTGGGCAAAATGGGCTTGTCATAGCTTCCATAAGGAGATGGACTCAATGACATAATTTATCCTATGATCACACCTGAGTCAACAGATCTGAGTTCTAATCCAGGGTGCCCAGTATTTTCCCTTAACCTAGAATTTTTCACCTTCTGCAGTATTGACATCTTGTGCTAGAAAGGTTTTGGTTGTGGGGTCTGTCCTACCCACTGTAGGATGTTCACCCATCTCTCTGGCCTCCACCCACTAGATACTAGTAGCACCCCGTCTCCTCACCTCTGACTTGTAATAGCCAAAGATATCTCCAGACATTGCCAAATGTCCCTTGAGTGGCAAAAATTCCTCACCCCCACCTCCTTGTGGGGGAATCACTGGCCTACTCCATACTTCAAAGGAGACCATGATTTTAAATTTGTATGCTTGCCTCCTTACACATTCTTGTAACAGTGAGTTTTTGAAAGCAGTTTGTCTTAGGAAAAATAGATTCATTTGGCTAGTTTTGCTATGTAACAAAAAGCTGCCTTCTTTGGCAATTACAATAACATACATGTGTTTGGAAGCCTAGAGGAAAAGAGTCATTGAAATCTGTTTGTGCTCTCCTTATACACTTTGCTTAATTAAGACTTGTGTTGTCAGTAAAACAGAGGAAACATTGCTCTTTTTTCTAGCCTTCACACCAGACCAGTTTTCATCTCACCAAAAGGAGGAGAAAACTGAGAAAGATATCAAGCATATTGACACTTTTATGCAGTGATTTCTCTTCATCTGACATAACTCCAATGTTTTATCTACATTTCTACTTTATTAGTATACACACATGTAACACACTCCGACTTTTCTGCAGGAGTCAGGAAGATAAGCCTTTTATCTGAGGTTTTAAAAATAACAATAATTACCTTTATTTCAGCATAAACATGAACCAATGTACTCATATTAATCATAAATGTGTAACCATGTGGATGAATGTTTGTGAAGAGAGAGGTGTTAGCTGCTTCACAAGTTGGTAGTTTAATAATAATCTTATTATTACCAACATGCATCTCTTTTCTTCTTCCCCCTTAAAAACCTCGAACTCAGAAAGTGAGGTAGGTTCATCACTTTCCCAATCTTCTAAAGATTGAAGACATGGTTTTAATGCCAAAAATTTTAAAAATTTTGCACTTGATGATTGCACTTGAGGTGTATCAATTAATTAGGCACACAATTTTAAAAACTATAGTTCTATGAATGAAATAAATTTATATTTTTACGTGTCCTAACTTTATGTATATTTGAATAGCAGTAACTATACATGAAACATGTTATTTAGTTCATAGAAAATATCTGGCATGCAAAAGGAGCTCATAAGCCCCCAAGCACATGCTATTTGTAGCCTCGATGTCAGCCAGAGTCTTCTTGCCCTTTGAGAGCTGGGTGAACTTGGTTCCAACCACATTCCTCTGCCCCATGGAAGTTCAAAACCTTCAAAAGGGTCTGTAACTTATTAGTGAACTTAATTCTATTTGCATATGTGTGTGATCGTTTGGGTGTGTGCATGGACTTGTGTGTACATGCACACATGCATGCTTGCTGTTCTGTGCTACAGCTAATTCTCTAGTTTTTAAAATTACTATTTTTAAATATGTTTTTTATTTTGGAGAGAGGAAAGCAGAGGGAGAGAAAAACATTGATGGGAGAGAAACATCCATCAGTTGCCTCCTGCACGCCCCCTATTGGGGATGGAGATCACAACCCAAGCATGTGCCCTGACCCACACCGTTTGGGCTAATTCTCTAGTTTTTATAAAATAATTCATTCACACAACACACAAGTAATTATAATAGACTTTTACAAGCAACAAGCACAGGTGTAGAGAGAGAATAGAGTAGGGTATCTATCATAACTATGAATAACTATGAATGGAATATTAGGCATCATTGTCCTTATGATGTTCTTTGGGAAGGTGACAGAGAAGGGACATTGAAAATAGTAGGATGGCCCTTCGCTGTCATGTTCCCAGATTTTTCAGTTTGTGAATTCTTGGATCCAATGACAGATTAGTGAAGGAGAACTAAAAAAGTATCCTTATCTTGAATTGGCCAATTCTACGGGGCCATCTCAGCTTCCGGGTCCCAGTGACCTGCCTGAGCCCACTGTTGTGGTTGTGCCTGCACCACAGCCCAACTTCCTTCCCCACCCTGCTGCTGTCCCTTCTCCCTCAGGTGTTCATCCCTTGAGGATTCTCTGATAAACCCCCTACACACAAATTTCCATTACACAGTCTGCTTTCCCTTCCCTGGAAGTCTGACTGGTTGGTACCAGGAGTCAGAGTAAGCAGGTGCTAACATGGGATTCTGGAAGGTTCTCATCCACCATCAGTGGGCATGAGCTCCCCATCGCTGGTGGAACGCTAAGCATGGATAACCTGGCACAAGGCAGCAGTGCCAAGTTGCTAAAACGTTCACCTAGAGTGAATTGGAATGGTATACTGGTGGAATAAAATACACTAGTGAGGAAATGTATTAGGTGTTTGAGAAAATCAGAGAAAATAATTAGAGGAAAAATCATTTGAATAGGCTTTGCTGAGAATATTTGATTCTTTGGAAAACAGATACTGAAAGGTTGAAGATAATTAATCCAATATTAAAGGCTAGGTGTGAAAGCCTTCCCTTGGCAACATATAAAGATATGTCTATTTCTTACAGTTTAAAGGCTGAGCAAGTTGAGGACCAGCCCAGAATTTAATCATAAGGATAGCAGAACTCCAGAGAACCTGAGTTGGTCTGCTCCTCCAAGTTCAGATGTCTAATTAAGAAGGAGCCCTGACTGGTTTGGCTCAGTGGATAGGGCCTCGGCCTGCGGACTGAAGGGTCCCGGGTTCGATTCCGGTCAAGGGCATGTACCTTGGTTGCGGGCACATCCCCGGTGGGGAGTGTGCAGGAGGCAGCTGATCGATGTTTCTAACTCTCTATCCCTCTCCCTTCCTCTCTGTAGAAAATCAATAGAATATTTAAAAAAAAAAAAAAAAGAAACATATGGGATTCTGAGATGAGTGATGGCGATATCAAGCATTATTTGCTAGAAATCATGAATCCCCAAACTCCCCTAAACCAGGATTTTTCAACCTCTGCACTATTGGCAGTTGGGGCCAGATAGTTCTTTGTTGAGGGGCAGAGAGAGGGCTGTCTGTGCATTGTAAGATTTTTAGCAGCATTCCCTGCCCTCTACCCAGTTGATACCTGTAGCCAGCAGCCCCTTCCCTCCATTTGTGACAATCAAAAATATTGGCAGATATTGCCAAGTGTCCCCTGGGGCAATGGCTCCCCAGGTTGGGGACTGGTGCTGTAAACCCTCTGTACTGGCCAAAGTGGCCCAACCCTCCCTCTTAGAGATCAGCCCTCCACCTTTGCTTAAAGACAGTGCAGAGACCTCTGCTTTTCAAACCCAGAAGTGCTCCTGAGTGGGATGTACTGTCACCTCTCCTCATGGCCCCCAAAGTCAATGATGAAGTTTAAGTCACATTCTAACCCAGCTGGGAAATGTTGGGCCCCCTAAGGGAAGTAAAGGACTGTCCTACAAAGAAGCTACAGGACCCAGCCATCCTGCACCAGCAGGACCCTGGAGAGCTCATGTGAAACTGGATCCTGAGATTGCTGGGTTAAAGCTGGCAGAACATGAAGTTGGATAAGGGGGAGTTCATTGACATGTGAGCACTCCCCCACAACACAGGTATCAATATCCTGGCAAGGACCTCAGGAAATGGTGCCAACGTGCCGCTAGAATAACATATAGAAACATCATAGAAGGTGAAGTATAAATGCTATAATTTTTATGGTTGATGGTGGAAGAAGGAATAAAAAAGCAAGAGAACTAAGCATGCTAGAGTGGATATATTATGTAAGGCCACAAAATGTACTAGGGGAGTAAGATCCCACAAGAGGGGCCAAGAGATATTTCACTTGCCAAAATAATAATTAAAAATGTGTTGATGAGATGGACATCAGCATTCATTGAGGTCCTTAGAGTAGGAGATGGGAGATTACTCTAGACCTGGGCTCAGTGTTAGTAATGGGGATGATTGGCTCCAGCATTAATAAAGGACAGGTGGTGACATAATTATCACAATGAAAGTTGGATCACCTGGATATCCCACAGAACATCACACAGTTCACTTCATGATAACATCATGCTAATTTGCACAATAAGCAGGGAGTGGCAGGTGCTGTAGTGTCCGTGTACTCCAGGAAGTGAGAGATAAAGCCTGAGTATTCAGGGGCCGCTGCCTCAGTGCACTGTTTAGGGATGCATGGTTAGGAACAGGTAGGAACATCTCATCTTAAAGTGAAGCACAAATTACTCCCACCATAAAAAACAAAGCAGAATGCCTGGCAGGCCTCATTGGGTTTTAAAGGCAGCAAGTTCCATACATGCTTATCCTATCTAATAATAGACAAACATGGTAATTAACCGTACCTCCGATACACTTCCCATTGGCTAATCAGGGTGATATGCAAATTAACTGCCAACCAAGATGGCTGCCGGCAGCCAGGCACCTGAAGCGAACAGGAGGCTTGCTTACTCCAGCGATGGAGGAAGCCAAGGTTCCCCGCCTGCCGCTGCTGGCCTCTGAGCTGCACTCTAAGAAACAGTGTTTCAATTATAGAAGCCAAACAAACCCAGATACCTGCTTTCAGCAGCCGAGGTCTCAGAGCTGGAGCTGAGTCTCAGAGCTAAAGCCAGTTCTCAGCTCCAGTGACAGCCATAGAAGATAAATAAATCCCAGAATAAAAAAAAAAAAGAAAAGAAAAAAAGGAGAGGTTGGGAGCTTCAGTCACCTGCCAGCTTGAAAACGGCCCTCAGCCCCTCACCCCCTCACCCAGACTGGCCAGGCACCCCAGTGGGGACCCCCACCCTGAAGGGGGTGTGACCAGTTGCAAACAGCCATCATCCCCTCATCCAGGCTGGCCAGGCACCCAAGCGGGACCCCCACTCTGAAGGGGGTGTGACCAGCTGCAAACAGCCATCATCCCCCCATCCAAGCTGGCCAGGCACCCAAGCGGGACCCCCACCCTGATCCTGGACACCCTTCAGGGCAAACCAGCAGGCCCCCACCCGTGCACCAGGCCTCTATCCTATATAGTAAAAGGGTAATATGCAAACTGACCCTAACAGCAGAAGGTCTGGGAATGACTGGTCACTATGACACACACTGACCACCAGGGGGCAGGCGCTCAATGCAGGAGATGCCCTCTGGTGGTCAGGGCTCTCTCACATGGGAGGAGCTCTGCTCAGCCACAAGCCAGGCTGATGGCTGCCAGTACAGTGGTGGTGGTGGGAGCCTCTCCTGCCTCCTCAGCTGCCAGAAGCCAGTCCATCCTTGCTGCTTGACACAGTTGCTGCAGGGAAGAAACATCTGCACAGCATATGTTTCAAGGGTCCTGGCGTATATGGCATACTGTTCTTAATATGTTTGCTCCCCTTCTTGGCGCTATGTGTTTTAACCAAGGTCACCTCTCGGAGAAAGGTTGTTTCCCCAGGTAGGGATTTTTCCCTGAAGTTAGGGAGGGAATAAAATCCCTTAACTAAGTGCCAGGCGGGTAGTTAATCACTTTAACTACGAACAATCACTCTTAAGCTACATAATCTTTACTCCCTGGAATGGAGATAAGAAACGCCCTAACCTTTGGAATAGAAATTGATAGGATTAAAATCAACTGGTATAAATACAGATGTAACAAGACAACAGAACACAGAACCTAGCAAGAGAACATGGCAAAAGATCCTGGACAGAACCTGGCTACAGAACTTGGCTGGAGAACCTGGATAGAACCTGGCTGAAGAACCTGGCTAGAGAACCTGGTGACCGAACCTGGCTGGAGAACCTGGCTGGAGAAGACAAAAAAACACAGAACCTGGCTACAGAACCTGGATAGAACATGGCAAGAGAACCTGACTAGAACCTGGTAACCGAACCTGGCTGGAGATCCTAGACAGAACCTGGCTGGAGAACCTAGAGACAGAACCTGGCTGGAGAACCTAGCGACAGAACCCGGCTACAGAACTTGGTTGGAGATCCTGGACAGAACCTGGCTGGAGAACCTGGCTAGAGAACCCAACTATGCTGATCACCTGAACGCTGCCTATGTGTCATTCCTTCTTGGCCGACTCCATCCACACCTTTGGGAACCCCTGGACCTGCTGGGGCTGGACCCCAACACTCAGCAGCGCTAAGGATGTCTGACTGCAGTTTAGGCCTGCTCCCCGCTGGCAAGTGGACATCCCCCGAGGGCTGCCAGGCTGCCAGAGGGATGTCTGATTGCCATCTTAGGCCCAATCCCCTGGGGAGCGGGCCTAAGCCAGCAGGTGGTTATTCCCTGAGGGGTCCCAGACTGTGAGAGGGCACAGGCCGGGCTGAGGAACCCCCCCTCCCACCCGTTATTAGTATATTAATAACATGGTATGAAAAGTTGCTGAACAGGAATGTCTCTGCCAGTGGCCCTGCTGCTTTGGTCACATGACCCAGCAGGGCCTATGATCTTGAAGAGCAGTAAGGTGGGAAGGAGGCAATGGAAAGTTTACAACAACCTTAATGGAATCAATATCTAGAGTCCTAGGGTTCTGAACCAAGGCAATGTCATCTGCATTGGAGAATTATACACCTTTCAAAACTCAGCTCCTGGTGTGCTGCTGGATCCTGGTTAAGAAGGAGCACATGACCCATGGAATACCAAGTGATCATGCAGCCAAAATTACCCATCATGGGATGGGGTCTGTCAGAAACATGGAATCATATGGTTGTCTAAGCCCAGCAGCAATCTAGGATAATGTGAGTGGTACATCTAGGATCAAACATAAGCAGAACTAAAGGGTACACATAAGCTGCACAAGCAGGCAGCCCAGGCTCTCCTGTTATCTAGTACTGTTACATCACACCTCTCCCTTAGCTTACCTGTGGCACATGGCGGGTATTCCCATATGTCCAGCTGAAAGAGGACAGAAAAATTCAAGCTTGGTTCCTGGATGAATTGGTTAAGTATGTAGATGCAAACTGAAAATGGACTGCCCTCCACTACAGCCCAGGGTAGCCTTAATAGACACCTTAAAAGACATTCATTAAAAACTCTCCTAATGGATGATCCACTGGCCACCCACTTTTTGTGGAATTCTATGGGAGGAGGAAACTTGTATGTCTCCTTCAGCTCTGAATTCTGAGTTCCTGGAAGGCTACTTACAGAGAAAGAGGTACTCAATACATATTTGTTGAATGAATGAGTCAACTCAACAATACTCATTAAGCACATACTTTGACCCAGAAACATAATAAATATTTGGTGGTTTATTATTTAATACCCTCAGTACTATTGTACCTGGCACAATAGGGTGCCAAGGCAGAAACTTGGAAATGTAATGGAAAGCCCTAACCGGTTTGGCTCAGTGGATAGAGCTTTGGCCTGTGAACTGAAAGGTTTCAGGTTTGATTCCGGTCAAGGGCATGTACCTTGGTTGTGGGCACATCCCCAGTAGGAGGTGCGCAGGAGGCAGCTGATAGATGTTTCTCTTTCATAGATGTTTCTAACTCTCTATTCTCTCCCTTCCAATAAAATATATTTTTTAAAAAAGAAATGTAATGGAAAATCAGTTTTTAAAAAAGTGCAATGGGTAAATCTTATTTTTTTTTAATCTGCAGGGAGTCTATGGATGAATAGCCAAGATTGCAGAGAAAGCACAATTAAAATATCCAGAGAGAGAAACAGGAGGAAATTAGTGACTATCACCTGACACTGTTTTCCACTCATGTTTACATAATTTAAAAAGTTAAAAAGAATTTAATTTATTTTGATCTAGATACACATATTACCCTCATACTTCTTTTGAAAGGAATATTACTTTCCCCAATCATTATTCCTGTAAAACCTCTGATATGACTCAAGCATTTATTGCTTTTTGACAAAATGAATTTAGTTCAGTGAATATGCAGAAAAGACAAAACAACATGTAACTTCAATCAGGTAATAGTCTAGGGACTGGTAGAATCCAATTAGATTAGTTTATTTTTGGCAAATGTCTGCATAGATAATGTGAATAATATAAAGTGCCCCATGCATTACTTTCGTTTAAAGTAACATGAAGAAATAAGACTATGATCCAGCAATCATGCTGCTGGATATTTACCTAAGTGAGCTGGAAATTTATGTTCATACAAAAACCTACACACAGATGTTTATAGTTACCAAAACTTGCAAGCAACAAGGTGCCCTTCAGTAGGTGAACAGTTCAATAAACTGTGGTACATCCTGACCATGAAGTATCATTCAGTTCTAAAAAAAAAAGAGAGAGAGAGCCACCAAGCCGTGGAAAGACATGAAGTAACCTTAAATGAATATTACTAGGTGAAAGAAGCCAATCTGAGAAGCTTTCATTCTATAGGACTCCAACTATTTGACATTCTGGGAAAGGTAGAACTATGAAGACAGTAAAAAGATCAGTGGTTGTCAGGGCATAGGGGGCAGGAGGGATGAATAGACAGAGCACAGAGAATTTTAGGGCAATGAAACTATTTTCTATATTATAATGGTGGCTACATGTTATTACGAATTTATTAAAATCCCTGCATTGTAAAACACCCTGAATGAATCCCAATATAAACTATGGACTTGAATAATAGTGATGTATCATTGTATGTTTATCAATTGTAACCAAGGTACCACTCTGATGGAGGATGTTGATAATGTAGAAGGCTGCATGTGGTGGGGAAGGGAAGCAGGGAATATATGGAAATGATCTATACTTTCAGCTCAATTTTGCTGTGAACCAAAAAGCACTCTAAAATATAACACCTATTCATTTTTTTAAAAAAGACAGTGAGCAAAAAATAATAATGTGTTGTAGGGACACTTATAGTTCATGGTAGTTAGGCCTGACAAAGGACTCGGGCAGAAATCAAGAACTATCTGGAAGGCAGGCAGGCGCTCTCTTTTTCTCTGTCTCCTAGGCCACCAAATCCCTGGTCTATGTTTTTTTGTTCATTTTTTCACTAATAGCCAACCCTGGTGGTTGCTGATTCAGTGTCTATTCTATGTATATGCTTCCCTTCCTCATTGTTAATAGAACTTCGGTTTTGTTCAGAGGGGCAATATGTCCAGCTTTCCCAGGCTCCTTTGCAGCTAGATAGCTGTGTGACATTGTTCAAGCTAATAATAAAAAGTTACCAGGTAGTGACTTCAGGGAGCTGTTAATGAAACAGACTCTGATGGTATGAACCTCTTTCCTTTCTGCTAGAGTACAGGCACCATGCCTGAAGAAGAATTAACTATCTTAGGGCCAAGAGGATGAGAGACACATATTGGAGCAGAAAACTAGAGAATTATCGGTACCCTAACAGTCCAAGACTGCCTATCTCTGCACCTCTTATTATGTGGAAGAATTTAAAAGTTAGCCAAAATGGTTGGTTTTTTCTGTCATATGGCCAACATAACCCCTAATTAATGCAACATCTATAGGATCTTTCTTTCTCAGTAGGTAAACATGGTCACTGGAGAAAGATGGCTGCCCACATATTTTGCAGTTTATATTATCTCAGTGGATGCTGACAGTCCATACTGAACAAGAATCTCTCAGACTGACGGTGAACTTCACTAGAGAAAGAATCTAATTAGTGTGGCTGGTTCAAGCAACTATGTTTAGGTGCAGGACAACGTACAAGTATAGCTGCCAGGGTACCATCTCACAGGATCTCAGAAAAAAGATTTCATCCTGAACAGAGAAGATAGCCTGACAATGTGAACTGTGATCATGTTATTCAGGCATAGTGAGTGAATTCAACTACAGCATCTGACTCTCATAATTACTTCTAATATACATTCATAGATACAACTGTGCCTGGTGATTTAAGTTCTCTGAAGCAGGGAACATTTGTGGATAGAGAGAACTTTTTCAGAAATTGAGATCAAATATGCAAATAGAAGGAGCCTTGATTGGGTATCCATTTCTCATAATGTCTGTGTGTAGGTGGGTATGTTCTCATTTATACATAAGTGAGAGCTGAATTCAAACAGAGTGCTGTCTATATAATCTACCCTTCTGATGTGTACCACTATATGCAAAGATTTGAAGATACTAGCAACACGGGACATGGGGTCTGCCCTTTAGTACTTATAATTTACCTAGGAAGGCTGGCCATAGACATAAAAGTAATTAATAATATAAAGTTCCAGTTTCTCTGTCCCAAGTATGTGATTTAGATAATTGTTCTTATAAGAGATCAGAGAAAGAAGAGAATAAGGCCCCTTGTCACTAAAATAAGTTAGAAAAATGACAAGTCAACTTCTTTCTCAAGGTTAAGCATCTATATATATAAAAGCCTAAGCTACTGTCTGACCACTCAACCATCTGACTGGTAGCTATGATGCACACTGACCACCAGGGGGTAGATGCTCAACGCAGTAGCTGCTGAGCTGTGGTGACTTGGCAGCTGCAGTTCTTGGGTGACGCACCCAGAACCAGAGAGGAGGGAGCCTGATTCTGGGGTGCATCACCCGAGAACTGCCTTCTCGAAATCCGGGACCACTCAGGGAATGTCGGAGATCTGGTTTCAGCCCGATCCCCACAGGCCAGGCCGAGGGACCCTATCAGTGCACAAATCTGTGCACCAGGCCTCTAGTCTATATAATAAAGAGCTAATATGCTAATACATGGAGTATTAGAGCTAATTAGACAGAACAGCCAAAAGACCTTATGGACGTCCTTCTGAATGACCTTCCAGGTGAAGCTGGGGCTGCGAGGGCCAGCCAGGGCAGCAAGGGGCTGTGAGGGCCGGTCGAGGTAGCAGGGGCTGCAAGGGCTGAGCCCCTTGCATGAATTTCATGCTTCAGGCCTCTACTATATTATAACTAGAGGCCCAATGCATGAAGATTCGTGCAAAAATGGGACTTCCTTCCCATGGCTGCTGTCCCTTCCTTTGCTCCGTCCGGAGCTGCCTTTCCACCTTCCCATGCTGCCCAGAGGCCTGGAGCAGCTGGGGCGGTGCGGAAAGCCTGTGTTGTCACCATGGTGATGATGCAAGCATCCCGCCCCACCCCAAGCAGTTCGGGGCCTTCGTATGCAAATTAACCCGCCATCTTTGTTGGGTTGATTTGCATGCTCACTCCTGATTGGCTGGTGGGCATCTTGAAAGTATAGGCAATTTGCATCTTTCTCTTTTATTAGTATAGATTAGGCAAAAGAAAACTCAATGTAAATTTTATCCACTCAGCTTCAGAGTGAGTGTCTAACAGGATACATTTAAACTCTTTCAGATGCACAAAGGAGTAACTCACCAAAATATTTTGTAACATACTAGTAGAGTGGAATGTCATGTGGTATTCTGTGACTATTTGATACCACTATAGTATGTGAGCATAGACCTGACAACCTACACTTGCTAACCATCTACAAATAGAGCGCAGGACACGTATTAATACGTTTTTTTATAGACTAGCGGTAGAATGCGGGTAACGTATAAATACATAAACTAAAGTTATCGTAATTTTATTGAACGTTGCCATTTGCGCAAAAAATTAGCAAAAATGGCCCGCACCACGCACCACCTGTTAGCGCGCGATAAAAACTACCCGCAAACAATGTGTTAAATGCAATAATGTCACCTGCTAGATGCACTTCACAACATCAGTCTATGGAATTATTCTGTAAGATGTATTTTCTATGGTTAGTGTTTACAGAAATATTACAGTGATGGCCACTCACTACTTCATTTGCATGTATTTTAAAGACACCATTTTTTTAGAATCCAAAGACAATGAGCCCACCATTATCATTTTTCTTTAATCAAAATTTTGATAGAAATTCTGTAAGAGTCATCCTCTAAAGTTTGTATTATCTTTCTCAGGATAATCTCCAGTCACTTGGTCATATTTTATTCACACAATATTCAATAAATATTTATTGAGTGCTTAATAAATAACAGGCACAGTACTAGGTACTAGGAGTAAGGTAGTAAATAAGATAAACACTTCATGAGATTAATGGGGAAGATTGGCATTAACTGGTAATTCCTAAATGTGGAAAATACTGTTAAAGAGACTGTATACAGACTCTAATAGAGTGACCTAAAGCTAGTCTTGCGGGAGGAAACAGTACTAAATATTTATGCCCTTTCCCCCTAATTCAAATTTGAAGTGCAAGATTATCAACCTTTGAAACTACCTCTAGCCAGAATGAGATCAGAAAATGCTGTTCCAGGAGCATTTTCATTTTTTGGAATGGTAACCAGGACCTTTGCCAACATTGCATGAAAAATAAATAAATAAGCAATGGGACCCATCTATATGCAGCTGTATTGAAAAGTGCATTCCATATGTGACAACATATTATTAAAACAACAAAATCGTAGCTTCCATCTGCACGGCGTCACTCTTTTCCCTGTAATGTTAGACTTTATTGTGTTTGTCGGCTGCGTATTCCATTTTAATATTTGATAAATAGATATGGGAGAAATTGTTTCAAGCGACAACCCTGTACTGCTTCATCTGTTCACCTCCTTCCTGAAGCAAACTCTATCCTCAGACTAATATCTCTCCAAAAGAAAAATCAATTTAAAATGACTGTGCAAATGTGTTTATTTTTCTACCCTCAGGATTAAAAAGCTGAGAAATGATTAATAATAATTTGTCTGGAAAGATAACGCAGGCATTTTAGGGTGGTAGTGATTTTGCATCTTTAATTTTCATCAGTTCTAACATTTTATCATTAAAACTGCATGACTATCTATAGAGAGAGATAAAAGAAAACGAGCGAGGTGGTAATACCTCATATCTCTTAGGCGGTATTTCCTATGTTTCAGATTTCTACGTTGTCTGACCCCATTTCAGTCAATTTTCCATAGCCTGCCTGTCTCACCCTGGCTGAGGGAACACACTAGTGCTGTGTTTATGCTAATTTTATGCTCTCTGAGTTGTGTCTGTTATTCAAAGCAGTTGAAGCAGTTATTGCCAGTAATCTTATTTCTGTGGGAGCCCCAGGGCAGACGAGGCCTCAAAATCAGGCCTGCAGACCGAGGCGAAGCCATCACAGCCTGCTGGTAAATGGCAGTTCTTTCCCTCCCAATCTGATATCAGTTACTTCGCAAACACAGTAATAAAATGAAACAAATCAGATTTTCAAGTAAATAAACCAGACTTCAGTGGGAAGCAACAATGGTCAGGGCAACAGGAGTTTAATAAGTGATACATAGGGGGACAGACAAAAGCACCAGGGCCTGGACCTCCACCCTCTTTATTTAAAACACCTCAGCACAGAAAAAAGAAGGTTGTTTTAATCCAACCGCGAGAAAAGGGAGGAAAGTCAGTAAAACAAGCAGCAAAGTTGATGTTGACTTGTTCTTATCTAAAACCCAGCAACAATGCTGAAAATTGTATTATTTGCTGTTGAAGAGTGGCTGGGGAGGCATAAACAAAGGCTCACAAAGACAAATGGACTTGTCCGTTCTCCTCACCCATAAACACTGACAGCCTTTAAAAAATCAACAAAATGGAAACAGAGTTAACCAGGGCAATTTCCCGCGAAGGGACATTTGTCCTCCAGTAACACAAGGTAACTCGGGGGGCTTTGATGCAGCAAGAGCTGTGACCAAGTTCTGTTTGCCAGATCAAAGAGGCTTGGGCTCAGGAGATAAGTCATTTTTGGCAACTTCTTATTTCCCATGATGTTCTTAACTCCCTTCATTCTAAGCTACGCCCCCACATCACCCCTCCATTGTTATCACTCATTGTTGTAAGCAATTCAAATGCCTGAGCAACAATAAACAATAAAAGGAGGAGTGTCTAAAACTGACTAAGCAGGGTGATTGAATTTGTCTAGAAACCAAGGGTATATATCTTTGATGAATTTGGAGTCAGTGCCATGTTGATAAACTTTCAGTTGTATTTCCCCCCGCCACACCCTCCCTTAATCTGCAGCAACTCATCACAGTCCTGCTTAATTTCTGTGATAGGAACTATGATAGAGACAACGAATATAGACTCAGATTCCAGAGGGGAATGAATTACACAGTATTGTACTCGGCTTATTTATCGAACTGGTATGAGTGAGGCATGTAGAACACACTGAGGACACACAGAAGCACTGATGGTTGAAGATGGGCTCTCTGAGAAGGTGACTCCAGAATCTAATTTTAGAAGGGAAATAAAAAGATTCTAATTTTAGTTAAAAAAACAACCACAACAACACAGAAATATACAAATGATGTAAGTAAAAGAAAATTATTTTCTAGGTAGAGAACTGAATGAGTTCATTTGGAGAATACCAAGGAGATCAGTGTGAATGGGGTAGGGTTCAAGGAAATAATGAAAAACTAGAGTCATGGAAGACCTAGCGTGCCTATTATAAAGTTTCTACTGCTAGTGCACTCAAGGGTTTAAACAAGGTAGAGGCATTTTCATAATTTGGTTTTAGAAAGATCACTTTTCCAAGCAGTATGGAAGATGGAAAGGAGAGACTTTAGCTGGAAACAGAGAGGCTGGTGGTAAAGAAAATGGGAAGGATAAAACACAATGGATTCAGAAGAAAGAGATGAATTGATGAGATGGTTATGGTGAAGATGTCTAGTTCACATAGCATATTGAGCACATAATTTTATTTCTATTTCTTCCAGAAAAAAAAACACACATTAAAATGGCAGTAAAAGAAGAAAATATTTAAGCCCTGTATAAACAAAAGTAACAGAAAAAGAGATGATAAAAAGTCAAGAAAATGTCGAAGTGGCAAGCAGATGTATGTGTATAAGTAAGTCAGCAGGGCAAAGAAAGTTAAAACCTAACTTCTGTGGGGAAGACAGCTGATTTGATACCTGAGCCAAAAACCCAAAAGATCTACGAGTTGGAGGTACTAGTATCTCTGAAAGATGAACTGTGCTATGTAATTTAAAATAAGGAGGATTTCTTGACAGTGTATAGAAGAATAGTCATGCCCTTATACTCTTTTTCTAATACCAACAGAATACAGGGAGTTCATTCTCAGGGAGGTTGAATTAGAGAAAATTAGGATTCAGGCCTACAAGTGGATAAAGTAAAGAGCTGCATCCTAGCACTGGCTGGGAGCTCAGTTGGTTGGAGCATTGTCCCCTACACCAAAGGGTGGCAGGTTCAATTCTGTCAGGGTGCATACCTGGGTTGTGGGTTTGATGCCCAATTGGGGTGCATACAGGAGGCAACTGGTTGATGCTTCTTGAAAGGGCGAGGGCTATGCCCTCCATCTTGCCCCGAATCCTCCATTTTGGGGCAGAAGCCATGTGCTCAGCAAGGAGCTTCTTCCCGGAAGCCCAAGCCTCTGCTAGCCACACCTAAGATTTCTTTAACCAATGATAATCAAGGGAAGTGCGCGCCATAGATACAACCACATCCTGTGTAACAAACACCAACTTGCGCCTGGCCAATCGGCAGGGCCCACAGTCCTCTACTCCAACCCCCCTATAAAACCCCTCTCCCCACAAAGCTCTCTCTCTCTGCCCCCTGCCACTGCGTCGGTGAGTGTGGTGGACGGAGGGCACGAGCTAGCTCGAATAAAGACTCTTATGCTTTTGCATCGGACTCGGCTGGCTCCCTGATGGTCTCTTGGGGATCCTGAAATCTGAGCATAACACTTCTCTCTTACATTGATCGCTCTCTCTTTCTGTTCCTCTCTCTCTCTCAAATCAATAGGACATATCCTCTGATTTTTTTTTTAAAGCTGCATCCTAGATGCCGAGAATTTTTAAGCATTCTTTCCCTGTTCAGCTCTCAGAACAATAACATCTATAAAGATCAGTAGGATTTATTTTTAGAGAAACTGACCCCATTCAAAAATGAAAGCAAACACATACATAAAAACCCTTGCAGAGAGCAACAGGTTAAGGTGTTCAATACAACAGTTAAATCACTGGCTAGGCTGATTAACCTATAGTGAGTCCCACGGAGTTCACCTGTGCATACAGGGCTTCCAGTCACATTTTAATGTTTCATTTTATATATAAATGTACAGGCAAAGATTGCCAGTATTTTAAGGTAGACCTCTATCATACCAAAATAAACTAAAAATAAGAAATAGAACTGGACAGGGTTCAGAGGCCCCTGAAGCCGATCCATTTACCAGTGCCTCCCAAACCCCTCACCTCCCCCACTCACGCCCCCCCCCCCAAAAAAAGAAATAGAACTGGAAGAAAAGAGAACTCAAGAAAACTGTGTGTGAATGTATGTGTGTGTGTGTGTGTGTGTGTGTGTGTGTGTGTGTGTGTGTGTCTGGAGACATAAGAGAAGATATTACTCTTAGGCCTTCATAAAAAAAAATAGGATACTGTAAGTAGGACTATCCTAAGAATAAGAAAGTGATCTTGGAAATTAAAAATATGAGAGCAGAATTTATAAAAAGATAATAATAGAAAGGCTGAATGGTATAATAGATGAATGCTCTCAGAAAGTAGAAAAAAACAAAAAGATTAATTGTAAAAAAGAAAAGGAAATAAAAATTGATAATTTATATTGGGCATCCAATATCTAACAAACAGAAGGATAGAAATCACCAAGGAAATATTTTTTTAAAAATTTAGACCTAAAGTTCATGAGCTTTCAGATTGAAATGATCTATTGAGTGTCAAGCATAATTAATGAGGAGTAAAAGATGCACACTAATAAATTTGTGAGTAACATTGATGAAGAAATAATTTTTAAAACCTGAAAAATGTAAGAATCAGAATAACATCAACTTTAAACTTTAACAATAAAAGCTCGAAGGCAATAGTTCAACAACTTCAAAACCAGGAGAAAAAGTGATTTGAATTTTAGTCCCACCAAAATTATATAGAATAAATATTTTCAGGTATATATGAGATCTCATAAAAGTAGCATATACTCTCTGAAAGTGATTTGAGGATGTGCTCCACTAAAATAAAGAATAAAACCAATATGCATCAATATGTAGCCTCTCTCTCTCTCTCCTCTCTCTCTCTCTCCTTATTTAGAAAGAGAGGAAGGGTGATGGAGGGAGAGAGAGAGAAAATAATCCATGGATGTGAGAGAGAAACATCTACCAGCCACTTCCTGTACACATCCCGGCCAGGGATTGAACCCACAACCTATGTATGTGCCGTAACTGGCAATAGAACCGGTGACCTTTCAGT
>NW_005871159.1:2368716-2372360 GCF_000147115.1 Myotis lucifugus
TGGGTAATTTATTTTGCTCTGAAATCTACTCTTTCTTATATTAAGATAACCATTTCAGCTCTTTTCATTAGTGTTTGCATTGTATTTTTTTCACACCCTTTTTCTTTACTATGCTTATATCATTGTATTCAAAATAAGTTTGCTTTAGACAGCGTGCAGTTGTGTCAGTCTCTGTTTAATTTTGTTGTCTATTGTTTAATAATTTTTATTGATCTGTCTTCAAGTCCCCTGATTCCTCTGTCATCTCTATTGTGCTCTGGAGCCCTTTGAAGTGAGTTTTATCTCAGTTGTTTTATTTTTCAGTTCAAAAATTTCAATAGGATTATTCTTTTTTATCTCTACTTGTTTGTTGATATTTAAAATTATAATATTTAATTTAAATGTTTGAAATGAGTCATTTATATATTTTAAGAGTCACTTTAAAGACTCTGTCAGAAAAATTCCAACATCTGTATTATCGCATTGTCTGTTGCTTATGTTTCCCAAGCTCATTGTGATTGGTTCTTTGTAGGCTGAGTAATTATTTTTTTGTCTGACCTGGATATTGTGAATGTTACATTATGAGGCTCTGAGTATTTTATCAACCTGATGGAGAATGTTGATGTTTTAATTTTTGTAGCAATTGACTGGGTTAGGTTAGACTGCCTGCTAGCTATGGGCTGTGGTTCCAATGTCTGTTCCATTATCATAGCTTTAGTTGCACTATTCAGATTACTCCTGTGCATGTACCAATATTGGACCTAGGCAATGGTTTCCTGATTAGCTCAATTCTCAAAGTCTTTGTTATGTTAATTAGGACCAGATCCAGCATATACAGGTTGGAGATGAACCCTTGAGTTTATGAACTACTTTTTGGGGTTCCTTTTCTAAGCTCTTTACTATTTCCACATACCAGTACTTCCACGTTCCCTGAGCCTCCCTTTTATTTTGGGTCCTCTGGCAAGAAATTTCTTTCTTCCCTGATTGCACCATGTCTGGTGCCAATACGTAAGAGAACATGCAGAGAAAAACCACATAAAAAGACTACCATTTATTGAATGATTCAATGATTATAGCAATAACAATACTGTCACAGGGTCTATTAAACATCTCTTGTTTTATTTTCTCCGAAGGTATTAATATGATAGGTATAAGATCCTAAATTGAATGTGAAGCATTTACACACTGTAGAATTGATAAATAAAATATATCATAACCAGTTCCATGACTTTGGGGCTCCTCTACCAGAAATCTATTGCTCACAAGAAAATGAAAGGATAAGGAGTTTGCTTTAGAGAAAGCTATTGCCATTGATGAGGCCAGATTTTAGGAAGGGATGTGGTTGCTAACTGTGAAAGTGGTTTATGGGACCACTGGGACAGCCCTTTAGGGTTACAGGGAGGATTGTAACCTGATTCATGCTTAGGAGAGTGAGAGTGGAATATGTCAACATTAGAATTGACTTGCATCTGCAAAGTTTGACAACGTAAGCATTAGTATTTCATATGCACCAGATGTTGGCAACATGAGAAAGAGAGCCAACTTGGGGATTTTTATTTCTTCCAAGAGATAATACATTTTAACAAGGAGAGTAAGTATAGCATGAATTTATGGAAAAAAAATATAAGGCGTTGAAGAGGGATTAGGGATTCACATTACCCGTGAGAATAGAAATGTAGTATAGAGGTTTCCCAAAGCAGAGGGCTCTGAGGACCCAAAGAACATTCCCTTGTTAAGAACTGTAAAGCATCTGAGATTTTACCCTTTTATAAGCTAATGAGTTTGCTTTCCACCGTTTCATGAGTGCTGGCAAAAGATACAAGATTACTGGGTAAGAAACCAGGGACTACTCACATTGGTAACCATACCCAGAAAATCAGTATTTTCTTTCACTAGTTCCCCAAGCCCCAGTTCCCACAGGGAATTACAAAAGGGGTCAGATGATAGCTATATGAGCAGTGGATTGCATTACAGAAGAGGGACCCTGAACTCAGGGAAACTAAATATTTTTTACTGGACAGTAAACATACCTATTGTTTTATCTAGAGGGAGGCTGTTCATTATACAAACAACCTAGAGAAGATAGGCTAGAAAGGCAGTTAGTGCCTGCGCCCATGAGATGCTCAGAAACAGAAGAGACCTTTGAAGAATTGTCTTCCAACAGCACAAAAATCAGCTTTAAAAATCTGCTCAGGGAGAGTTCAAGGGAGAGTTAAAGTCAACTTCCAACAGTATTGGAAGCTGTCACTTGGCCTGTAGATATTTTTTCTATCTTCCTTAACGTGTCACTTTGGCCCCAGTCCCTCTTAAGTGGGGTAAGGAATGAGCAAAATCAGAAACCAGAAGCCAACCACAAAGGGTGCTCTGTCCACCAGTGCAAGTTAGTTGGGAGGTGGGGAAGACTCTTACTTTTCAATAAAGATGAAGTGTTTACTGGTATCTTGAATGGGACACTTAGTTTTTGAATAAAGACTATGTTTCTGGCCTTGGCAGTGTGGCTCAATTGATTGGAGCATTGTCCCATAACCCCAAAAAGTTGTGGTTCTATCCCGGTTGGGGTGAAAATGGGAAGGTAACTGATCACTGTTTTTCTTTTTCTCTCTCTCCCTCCCCTTATCTCTCTCTCTAAATGCAATAAGCCTGTCCTCAGGTGAGTATTAAAAAAAAAGACCCTGTTCCTGTATCATAAAGAGAACACAGAATTATTTAATTCTCTGGATGAAAAGAAAAAAATTATGTGGTCTGCCAGATTTTCACCTAGTGGCAGGGAAATGTTTTCTCCCTGCCCATATCTAACTATATGTCTATGTATGTATGTATGTATGTATGTATTTGTCTGTCTATCAATCTATCATCTATCATCTATTGTTTGCTATAAAAACCTCATATTATATAGCATAGAATTAATAATAGGCACTCTGTTAAATGGGTTTGATTTTCAGAGTGGATTAGTTTCAATATTGTGATTTACAAAACTTTTAAAAGCCATTATAATTATTTCTTGTTATAGATTATAAAATGGCACTGTCCTATTTAAGAACCTACTTTCTTGAGGCTATTAATATGGCACTCTATATTCAATCAAAATGCCTGTACTTAAAAGAAAATTGAAACTATCTGGTGTTCTATTGGCAAGGCAGCAAAGTGAACATCAGGCAACATTATCATCATAATTTTGTTTCTAAGGTGTATGGCATTGAGTTCATTCTACTGCCTTGCTCATATGAAAAACTGGAATCAAACTATTTCATTACTATATTTTCCTCATTTCCTTCATTACTATATTTTCCTATTTAAAATAATTTTTATTTCAGAGAGGAAGGAAGAGGGAGAGGGAGATAGAAACATCAATGATGAGAGAGAATCATTGATTGGCTGCCTCCTGCACACTCCACACTGGGGATTGAGTTCACAACCTGGCATGTGCCCTGACCAGGAATTGAACCATGACCTTCTGGTTCATAGGTCAATGCTGACCTACTGAGCCATGCTGGCCAGGCTGGAAAATATAATTATTATTTTTACCATTATTAATTCAAGGCATTTTTTTCAAGAAAACTATAAACTTGTCAATTTTTCTTTAACCTGCATATCTGTTTCAAGAAACTTGATAAGTTTTTCAGTATTTATAGAAACATTTAGAAAGAGTAACAAGAAAAGAAATT
>NW_005871159.1:2372656-2376523 GCF_000147115.1 Myotis lucifugus
TCAGTAAGAGTATACTTTTAAAAATGAATTTCATCTGTTGGAGATGTCAAGCACTTCACATCATGTAGTTTTCTTTTTGCTGCTCTATTATATATCACTTTTAAGAAAGTATAATTGCAGGTTGCCTTACTGTATGAGAATTGAATAAAATGCTATGGGTTTTTTTTACTAGAGAATGACCAAAATTTAACTGAATGTGATCAATGAAAAATTCAGATTTGGACTGATTATATATTCTATTCAAAATCATAATTTTTTTCATTTGAAAACCATAATTTAAAATAGCAAGTTGTCACAATTATTTTAGCTGTTTGATTCCACACGCACATACAATTTGCATTGTGCTTCTTATAACATGTTATAAAGTGAGAGATCCTTTCACGAAAGGGAAATCAAGCTCTACTTCCTTCTGGTTGCAATAGGTTGTGTCTTTGCCACTAAATATCTCCCTTTCTATAAGCTTACTTATTGCATACACATGCTAAATGAGCAAATCCTCTTACTAAAGGTTGTGTGTGTTATAAATGATGCTCCACTTATGTGATGAAGAGAGTTTGCGTCATTCATACAATGGGGAAGGGGTGAGAGTGAAAAGAGATTAGAAAGTGAGGTGTAAGGAAAGAAAGGCAGGAGAGAAAAAATGGGTAGGCTGTTTTCTTATAGATAATGCAAACATGAGAAAAACCATAAGAGAACTTGTCTTCCTTTGTTTTAACAGAAATGTGATTTCTTTTTCTTTGGGTGGGGGAACTTAAGGATTTGTTTTATAGATTTTGGGAAGTGATATTGTTCCTTTCTGGTTCCTTATAACTTTGTCAAGAGTGTGATAATGAAAGGGTTTTGTATGGTCACTTTTTCTGTTCCCTCTCTCCTTCCTTAAAATAAGCTTTGTCTTTCCTAAACATCATAAACCAGAAAAAAAGTGTATTATTGAATGTCTTTATTTTTAAAAAAAAAGAAATCCTAATTGTTGTGTGTGCAAACGTTTTCTCCCCTTACATAGAGGCTTGGGAAGAAGAATTTAGTGCTAAATAAATGCTGCCTCGAACTCGGCAAGATAAAACATAAATTATTGCATTAAAACCTCTAACAAGTCTATCTGCTTTTTGAAATGACTGGGAGATGAAAGCGAGGAGTCTCATTTAAGAAGGCTCAGCGGATCGGTTCTGCATTTATATAGCTGTTATCAAATGCAATTCATTTGGAGATCAAATAGACTGACAGATAGGACAAGCAAGGGATCACCACTGCCTTCAGGCAGCCCAAAGCCAGGACGGCTCCCCAGCACCATCACTAATATTGAGTCTAGTCAACGCTCGTGTTTATTACCACTTCCATCTGCCAGCTCCACATTACCGCACGCTTCCTCCATCCCTGCTTAGCCAGCCTCCTGCAAGGAGTAGCGTAGTAAGAATAGCGTTTCCTCAATTGGGTCTGGTGGGGAAAACTCTGTTGTACTGCAATAAGCAGACTACATTCATCCAAATTTTGGACAAGGGTGACGATGGTGAAGAATAAATGCAGGAATGGCCTGGCCGGTGTGGGTCAGTTGGTTGGGCGTCCTCCTGGGCACCGAAATGGTGGCGGTTTGATTCTCAGTCAGCGCACAAGCCCAGGTTGAGGCCTAGATCCCCAGTGTTGGGCTTGCAGGAGGCAGCCAGTCAGTATCTCACACTCACATTGATGTTTCTCTCTTGCTCTCCATCTCCCTTGCTCTCCCTCTAAAAATTAATACAAAATATTAAACAACAACAACAACAACAACAACAAAACAAAACAATAGGAGCAGGAAATAAGAGAGGCGCGCCACGGAGCCTTGGGTTCCATGGCCTCATGGTTGATATGTTCTCCACGACTCCTCCAGGCTGTGGATTCTGCTCGGTTCTCCTCGGCTGTCTTTCCCTCAGTGGGGCAAGAAGGAAACATCTCAGTGAATTTGCACCAATGGGCATTTGCACGGTTGGCACTGGGGAGACCTGTTTATCAGGGCAGAGACTGTGGTCTCTCATCCTCTATTTTGTGTGTGTGCGCGAGTATGTGTGTGTGTGTTAATCCTCACCCGAGGATATTTTTTCCCATTGATTTTCAGAGAGATTGGAAGGGAGGAGGTAGGGGGAGAGAGAAAGAGAGAGAGAAACATCAATGTGACAGAGACACATCCATTGGTTGTTTCCTGCACGTGCCCTGACTGGGGAGGGGATCAAACTTGCAATCCAGGTAGGTGCCCTTGACTGGGAAATGAATCCGAGACTCTTCCTTGGGTGGGCCGACACTCTAACCACTGAGAACACTGGCCAGGCCCCATCCTCTTTTAAGTAGAACTTACTATATTTTTATTTGATTAAAGGTAACTTAATTGTTGAAAGTCTGAATAAAACAAAAACAAAGAAGACCATGAAAAATAAAACCATCTTTCAGAGATAACCCTGTTAACACATACATATATAAATATGGACACAAATATATGCACACACATTTATGTGAGACAGTAGTCTATTTGCATACTATATGTCTAACTTAATACTGAAAACTAAGGATTTCTTATGCAATTATCATTTGTCAACATAATTTTTAATGAATCAAAACTTTTAACTATATGGATGTCCCAATCTTGATTTAATTATTTCTCTCTTGTCAATAATTTAGGGACTTTATTGTCCTTTTTATTTTTTTAAATCCTTACCTGAGGATATGCTTATTGATTTGAGAGAGAGAGGGAGACAGAGACAGAGATAAAGAGAGAAACATAGATATGAGAGAGAAACACTGATCAGTTTGCCTCCCATATGCGTCCCAACCAGGGACCAAACCCACAACCTAGGTATGTATGCTGACCTGGAATCAAACCCACAACCTTTTTGGTGCACAGGAAGATGCTCCAATGGGTCTGTGATGCCTGTCACTACTTGAGGCAATGAAGCAGAGACAGGGTTGAATCATATATGAGCATTTATTCCAATACCGCCGGCAGTATGGGAGAGCAGCAGGTCAGCCACCTCCCATAAGCCAACTGCTTATACAGGGTAAAACAAAGACTACCTGGGGAATAGGACGAACAGGCATGGGGAAGTAGGCTATGCAGGCTGGAGTGGGACTCCATTGTTTGGGCAACAACGTTGTTAATCTTCCCATGATAATAGGCAATTCTTGAATGAGAATGGACCGCATTCCAAGGTTGACTCCCAGGTCCTAGGGGCATACAACTCCCAGCCAGGTTAGAATGTCCTTTCTTTAACCAGAACAAGGCAATAACAGTTAACAGAGTATGATTAACATTTCCCATAACCATAGCTAGTCCCCAGTATTCTATTTTTGCCCCTAATACAGCCAACTGAGCCACCAGGCCATGGCAAGAAGAATGTTTTTTAAGCTTAACCGCAAGTCAAGGAAAGGAGAGAGTAAGAATGCCATTTTCTCAGATAGCAATAGTAATACTTGGGTTGTGCCCTCACAAATTTTGGAAGCCTGAACTCTGTTAGCCAAGTTGACCAAACCAAGGAGATCACATCCAGATATAGCTATAAGTTTTATTTAGCTCAAGAACATTGTCCAAAAATAAAGGCTACCATACTAACATTTTATTGGAGTACGATGTATTGCTATTGTATAATACTTACAATGGTAACATGTTAGGGTGACTTATGCTTCTCATTTGAATAGATCTGCCAGGGGATTTCCTGAGTTGGGACCCTGGAAATCCGAAATCCCTACAACTTCTCTTGCCTCAGACATGTCATGGGATGGTGAGGCCGGCGACAAAAAATGTCGGAAAAGTGTCCTTTTCAAACGTGAGATAGTCCGGTGAGAATGAAATGCGTACCAAAGGAGAATAATTAAAATATAATTCTCCTCAGGTAAAAGGGACAT